>NC_042623.1:57554541-57719965 GCF_901001135.1 Rhinatrema bivittatum
CAAATCTATAATAATTCATCTGCATCCACGAGTTTAAGAAGAAAAAAAAACAATACAAAACCAATAGAAAGGAAAAATAATTTAAGAAAATAGAAAAAAATGATTAATTGCTTAACCTACAAGTCCACAATCATGAGAGGATCCAAACACAATTTATAGGAAATTATAGAGCAAATACAGAAGCAAAGGTTACATGACCATATTTGCACATCCCAAAATCCTAAAGCTACAATTAAACTAGGAAGATCATCTAACTGGTCAAGTTATTGTAGGTTGGATATCAGATGACTTATTGCCAAGAAATATCATAAGCTGGGAGGGCTCAAAGAAAATACATTTAATGCTCTGGTACTTGACCAGGCGTTTATAAGGAAAACACAAGAAAATGAGATTTCCCAATTGTAAAACTAGTGGCTTTAAAAGAAGAACTACTTCTTTTTGGGGTAACTTTACAACCATCCAAAAACATTCCTGTCTAATGATTCAAAAGCAATGAATCTTTCACTTCATTTTAGGAGTTCTTGGCAAATGTAATGATCAGTGTAGATGAAACTGCCTGATTGGTGTCTGATCGTTCTAATACGGCTTTTAAAAGCAAAGTATCAGAGGCTGACTAGGGAGATTGCTCTAATCCCTCAGCCTCTTTCTTTTTTTTTAACTGTGGAAAATAAAATGCCCTAGAAAGGGGTGGCACCAATTAAATACAGAAACAACATTTTTTTAAGCATCTCAGCTGCAGATATTGAGAGTGCCATTGGGAAATCCAAAAGACACAAATTGTGCCTTCTCATCACATTCTCCATATTTTCCAGTCTACTACGAACAACTGTAAAAATCTCTAATAAATAATTCTTCCTGATCTTCAAATTGTTTAATTTTATCCTCAAATACTAAGACTCGTTTATTTGAAATTTTCAAATCCTAAATTTCACAATTTCTACAAATTCATTGGCACAATAACATTAACTTAAAACACTTAAGGCAGTGCTAATAGTTTATGAGAAAACAAAGATTCAGAATAGAAACATGAAAATTACCTGAAGTTGATTCGATAATAATCTCTACAAAAAAGCAGAAGAATTTCAGTTTCAAATATTCCTCAAAAAATACACTTCTTTAAAAACAATAAGCTAATTGAAAATGAAATACGAAGAAAACAGCAGTGATTTTAAAAACTTAAAAAAAAAAAAAACAGATTATTTTAACTGATGTTTTAGTACCTGTAGTGCTTCTTGGTCCTAAAAAGACCAGAGGGGTTTTAGTTTGTTTAGAATGTTATTAACAAAATTTTGAAAACTATTTGAATGTCAGTAATAAAGAAAATAGTAGTGTTTTCAATGCGCTACTAAGATAATAAATACATTTAACTGATGTTGTAGTACCTGGAGTAGTAGTTGTTCCTACAAAAAGCAGAGGGGTTTTTGTTTAGACTTTTGCTTTAAAAACATTCATGAGAAAACATTAAGCTGTTGTAAATTGAAATATGAAGAAAATAGTAGAGGTAGATGTTCAAAGGCTAGCCAGGACGTTAACCAGATACAATTATCCACCTACCTTAACTGGGATATTCAGCAACACAGCCATGCTGCTGAATATACCCGGATAAGTTTTTATTTAGCTGGATAAGTTTTTCCAGCTAACTTTAGTCCTCAATAGTAGGTCTAACTTATAAGGTCATTTATCAAAGTGCGATTTGGCCTTATCGTGCTCATTAAGGTCTTATCATGTGCGTTAGAGCCATTATCGCGTGCCTACCACACATGATAATGACCACATCGTGACGGTATTATTTAAATGAGGGGAAGGGAAGGAGTGTGGGCAGGGTTTGGGCATGGTTATGGACCAGCAGTGCTGCGAGCAAAGTTTTCCACATTATCGCTAACAGCACCTCAGGAAATAACTACACCTTTTCCCATGGTGCTAAGGGTGCTAAAGTGTGCCACCTGCAACAGTGGCGGGCAAAAATGCACCGCCACGATGAGGTGAACTGAACAATTTTGCCCCACCCCTTTTTTAGCACAGCTCATCATTTTGCTATATATAGCAGAATGATGAATCTAGCCATTATTCAGCTAACTTATGGCCTGATTCACTAAGGGGCAGATTTTAAAAGCCCTGCGTGCATAAATCAGGCTGGATTTACGCGTGCAGGGGGGGTATGCACGCCAAGCCTATTTTGCATAGGCCCGGCAATGCGCGCAAGCCCCGGGACGCGTGTATGTCCTGGGGCTTTGAAAAAGGGGTGGGAAGGGAAGGGGCGGGGCGCCGGTCCAGGGGCAGCCTGGGGGCGGTCCGGGGGCGGTCTGGGGGCGGTCCGGGGGCGGTCTGGAGATGGAACTGAGGCCTCCGGCACAGAGGACAGCATAAATAATAAAATAAAGGTGGGGGGGATTTAGGTAGGTCTGGGGGGCAGGTTAGATAGAGGAAGGGAGGGGAAGGGAGGGGAAACTTCCCTCCGAGGCCGCTCTGATTTCGGAGAGGCCTCGGAGGGAACAGGGAAAGCCATCGGGGCTCCCTTAGGGCTTGGTGCGCAAGGTGCACAAGTGTGCACCCCCTTGCACGCGCTGACCCTGGATTTTATAACTTGCGCGTAGCTGCGCGCACATGTTATAAAATTGGACGTAGATTTGTGCGCGCCAGGTTGTGCGCACAAATCTACTCCCGCGCGTAGCTATTAAAATCCGGCCCTAAGGCTTTTCCCCCATTCTGTGTCTATGGGAAAAAGTCTTAGTGAATCTGGCCCTTAACTAGATAAGTCTCAATATTGCTACTTATCCAGCTAAGGACCAGATTTATTAAAACTTTTTTCCCATTTATGGGAAAATCACCTAGTCAGTAAATTTCATTCTGGCACGTGAACGTACATGGGCGTGTGTTTGTCAGCACTCCCACATGGATGCATCCATTTTATAACATACGAGTGTATATGCACGCATGCTAAAAAATCGGCAGGACGTGCATACATTTGCACACAATTTTATATGGGTGCATGCAAATGCCGTGTCTACTGCATAAGTGGGGGGATTTTGTAAGATATGCACACCAACATCAATACCCATTTTCCCCAGTCCATTCCCAGTTCATCCAGTTAAAAGACAGTACTTCCTTACCTGCCCCCCCCCCCCCCCCCCCCCAATTAACTAGCCTTTCTCCTACCCTACCTGCCCCAACCCTTAAGAGACATGAGTGGATCTACCAGTTTTGGCATGCATAGATCTTTTCAAATCTTCCTGTTAATGAATCAGGTACTAAGTTAGCCAGATAAATAGCTGCTCCCTCTTATGCACCTGTCCACCCACCACTTAGCCGGAGAAGTAGTTATCTGGCTAAGTGGTGGACACTCAGCGCAGCCAGATATTCAGATATTATTTGGCTAAGTGACACTAAATATTGGGGCCCAGAGTATTTTTCAATGCTATGTTAACACAATGGATATTTTTAACTGATATAACATCTGTAATGGTTGATGAGCCCATAAAAAGGATATTATATGTTTTATAATTTTAAAAAATTATAATTATTATTTATATCCTGACATCAAACTTCAATATTTAGGGGTCAAATCGCCCATCTTGATGCTGGAAAAGAAGTTATAGGGCCTCATTTTCTAAAGTATCGCAGGCCTGAGATACTTTAGGGAATGAGGGGCGGGGGGCCGAAATGGGGGGCGGGCCTGTGCTAGCTGGCAGCGATCGCACCGTCGCGGTGCGATTGCTGCCGGTTTCGCACCCATAGCGCCACCATAGAAGGTGTAGCTATTGGGCGCGAACTCGGACGCGAAGAGGGCCTTATCTTTTCGGCGTCCGCGGCATCTTTGCGGAGTCAGCCCCGGTGACGCCCCAACTCCTCCTCTTCCGGGGCCGACTCCACCCCCATTTTGATATCGCACGCGATAAGGGACTTTTCGCTTGTGAAACGTCCCTTATCGCGTGCGATCCCTATGGAAAATGAGGCCCATAGTGAAATGCAAAATGGGTTGGCTGGTGAATAAAAAAAAAAACAACACTGCTTACCTGCAATAGGCTTTCTCTGAAGACAACAGTTCATCAGTCACACAGCTGATATCATCCAACAACACAAAAACAGAACACTTTCCTTTTTTTAAATTTTAATCTTTATTAGCTTTTAAGCAAAACATTGCAATTAACTAAAATAAGTCAAGGCAAATTAAGGCAGAAATTTGCATTAAGAAAATCAATTTAAGATAAAGAAAAATTACAATCCTCAGTTCCCTCCAAGTCCACAATTAGGAGCCTATACAGGAATATTAAACAAAAGTAAAGTAAAATATACATTAAATACAATAACCTGCTGTCAAATTCAACTTCATATTTAAAATACCTCTTAAACATTAAACTTCCTGAGTAACACAAGATTTGTCCCTAATAAAAATCTCCAGGTGATCGGGATCAATGAAAGTATACTTATTCCTCTGGTGAGTAATTAAGCATTTACAGGGAAATTTTTGGAAAAATATGCGCACACACACACACACACACACACACTCTCCCTCCCCCCCCCCCCCCCCCCCCCCCGGGACTGAATCTTCGACCTTCAAGATAAAAAATATCTCCTACATAGTTGTATCTAATACAAGACATCTGGAATGATCTGTATCATAGCTCCATAAAACTTCTCTGTCTTATACTTAAAATACTGATTGAGTGCAAGCAAGTTCTCTAACTCAGCCACAAAGTAATAATTAATGTGGCCTCTTATTCTTATGCTATCCTGGGAATCTGACAAAAACGCTGACACATTAGAACTATTAACTATACATCTATGCTCCCTTCCTCGGTAACTTGCTTATTTACCTCAGGGATATAGAAATATCTCAAAAGGAAAATTTCTCTATCTTGCACAATTTGCAAGATTTCACTTGCATATTTCCTAATTAATTCCAAAGGAGACAATAGTCTTGTCTTTGGAAAATATAAAATGCAAGGATTTTTGGCCTCAATATATTTTCAAAAGATTCCATTCTAGAATATATATATATATATATATATATATATATAAAGGCAATATTTTATGTTAGCAGCTAATGATGCCTGTATATTAGATATAGACTCGGAGGACATAGCGCTTTGCTTCTCAATATTTGAAACTCTATTGTTTAATTCTGTTAATTTAGAGGCAGCTCCTTCTGAAAAAAAAAACCAGATAATTAAGCAATAAATTTACTCAAGTTGAATTCAGTTCTAGTTTCAACTGTCTAAATGTCTTCTAAAATAATTTAATCTGGTTCAGCCACATGTTCATTCTCACCCAGGCACTGTTAACATCTCACCCAGCCACATGTTCATTCTCACCCAGGCACTGTTAACATCTCCTCTTCTATTGGTGTAGAAGTAACCATATTATCGTCAACATCAGGAGTCCAATAAGGCCAGGGCAGGAGTGGAAGCTTGCATCATACCACTGTCCAAAGATCTGGGTGGTGGAATGACAATAAAAACCTTCAATGAAATTGAAGGAGAATTTAAAGGATCTACACTTTCCAGAACTTTATCCCCATGACCACTGGAAAAGGAAGTAGAGTGGGGTGGAGGGGAAGGAGCTGCATAGTTCAGAAATGTCTCACATGAAGATTCCTGCAATGTACCTTCAAATTGCACAAAGGGATAAATCAGGTGATTGCCTGTTGGCCCTCTCACAGGAACATGAACAGCTGGGGAAACAAAGTTTTCAGTTTCATTTCCTTCCCTTTTCTTCTTGCCAAATTTTCCCCAAGGGGCACACCCCTTAGATGGACAGCTTTGGCATGCAGGCGGCATGCCACAGGGCACCAGGTTTTAAAGCACTGGTGTAGGACTCCAGGTCTTGGCTGTCTTCCTCCTGCCTGAAGAAAAATTGTGGGGAGCACCAGCAGGTCTTACAGGCTGGCTAACTCTCGCCGCAGGGTGCTGTGTTTTGAAGCATGGAACGGGACCCCAGGTCTCGGCTGTCCTCCTCCTGCCTGATAAAGATTACGGGGAGTGACAGCAGGTATTACAGGCAGATTCCAGCAGAACACTTTTTTAAGAGCTTTCCAGTAAAATCTTGAATATATCTCTGAGCATTTGTGTAGTTCTCACATTCTTGAGATCGTATATCATGCCTCACTTCTATAATTAAGCTACTGAACTCAATTTCAGAAAGGAAAGAAAGAAGTCTTGTGTGACTTATAAACTGTGGTCTTCAGAAAACACCTGTTATAGGCAATCAACTTTGTTTTCTCAAAAGACAAGAGGTCTGGCTAATCATATAGATAAGACTACCAAGCAAAGAAGTACCTCAAAAGAAAAATGAAGACAACATTCCACCAACTGAGCAGAAATTGTTGACTGGTAGTCTTTGAGAATTTCCACAGCCTCTTGACTTTATTTCTAATTTGATTCATTATAATACAAGGCACATCAGTGAGTCTCTCCTGCATGTCATCACAAAGGCTAAATGAGAGTGCACTAATTTACATTAGCCACTGCAGAGGCTCTCAATGCCATTTCAAAAGCATCATATGCTGAACAGATAAGATACTTCTCAAACACCTGGCTTTGAGCCAATTATTGACCAGAATTTATCCTGATTTTTGAGGGAGATAACTGGAATCCCTGTGCCCCTTCCAGAATGGTGTTTAAGTATAGGTCTGCTCAGGTACGTAGGATCACAGTATTCTGATATTACTTCCTACCAAAAAGATCCAACATCCTTCACATCCTGAGGAAACCAAGGTATGCTTCTTAGACGTTTGGTCCATTTAAACATATTTCATAGACTTGGCCCATTATTACCATTTCACAGACTGGTATGGCAGTTGTGGCCAGTTAGATTTCTTAGACACTTGGACATGATATCTAATCATGCAATGCACAGTTAGCATTCTTAATAAATGAGTGCATAAAAGCATGAACATTTCCACCATTCCCTTATGCACCTCCTGGTACAAAGAGTGAACAGACCACTGCCAATGGAGAGGCTAACGCATCACTGCCATCAGCTTTTCTTTGACCTACAACTGAACAGTGATAGATTTCGCTATAGTCTGTACAAAATCAGAAAAGAAGAGAGCCTTGTGGAGACCTACTCCTAGCCTGTGAAAGAGAAAGGTCTAAATGAAGTTCAGATGTGAATTTCTCTTCAGACCAAATCTCCATTGTCTTGTAAGAAGATTGCTATGAATGCTCAAAGCTACTCTTAACATAAACTGGAGAAGATTGACTGCCTTTTGGCACTGCTAAATCACTCAGAGTATCAGAGTTGACCATCAATGAATACATGTGGAGGCTTCCTTCTTGGACACTGTCTTTCTATGACTCTGCATGCTTGGAGCTGACATCAAAATGTGACAAAAGCTCGATGAAGCGCCAAAGACATTCAGCTACACTGAAGAGATTACAGTATCACTCAATGCTTCATACAGAATCAAACCAGTTAGAATTCTTCATGTGCTGAGCAACTGCTTTTGCCACTTGCCTTCAAACTTTCTTCTCAAAGATTGCTGATCCAGAGTTGATAAGACTAAGCAAGAGAGATGACTTTCCTCACTGTGTCTCATGGTGTCATTTGAAAACTTGAAATTGAACCTCCAGAGACCAACACAGTGAACATTCTGTCTGGGAGAAAGAGCTTCATTTCACATGCAATTTGGGGTGGAAGTGCAAATGCCTTTATCCCCACTGTTCTTGGAGCCATGCATCATGCTGTAGTTTCCTCTTCCTGGATCTTTGGCGCTGTTTCTCCACACTCCATGCACAAGTGTTCAGAGCCTGATCCTTGATGTGAGTTGAAAGAATGAGATCTGTCTTGTTCTCTGAACGTATCCATAGGTTTTTGTACTAAAGGAGTCAATGCAAGAAGTAGAGAGATAGTGGATGCCCTTCAAGGGGCTCTGCACAAACAAATTATAATGCAACCCGTGAGGGAGGGCATGATACTCTATCTAATGATCACAAATGGGGATAATGTCTCTAATATCCAGATATGAGCTCACCTGGGTTTGATTTCACAAATTGGATACAGAGAGGTCACTCATGGAGCCAAGTGCTGATTTTCAAAAATAGACTTTGTCAAAATGGGGACATACCTGGAGGAAGAACTAAATTAAAAAAAGCTATTACAAAGGCAACACATGTACTCACAAATAGACGATTTTTAAACACACACATGTATATGTGAATATACATGCATATGTTTTAAAATCGCTGCACACGTGCGCCCATGCGCAGCTCTTAAAATGCACCTCTAAGTGGATCGCCAAAGAAGTAAAGCAAGGTGACAAAACATTTTTCAGATATGATCAGAGAAAGGAGGAAGGTCTGAGGTGGTATAATAAAATTGAAAGGTGACAATGAGCAATATGTGGAGAAAGACAATCAAATAGCAAAAATATTAAACAAATACTTCAGTTCGGTGTTCATTAAAGAAGACCCTGGAGAAGGACCACTGCTGGTTGACAAGGCCATGAATGGGAGTGGACTAGCTGCAACTCCATTTACAGAAAGAATGTAAGTGAAGAGCTAGGAAAACTGAACGTGGGCAAGGCCATAGGGCCAGATGGGGTACATGCTAGGATACTAAGGAAGCTCAGACATGGGCTGCGGGTCCACTGAAAAACCTGTTCAATATATCACTGGAAAAGAGAGTGGTGTCACAATGTTTGTATAAGAATGGTTGTGGTCCTGCTTCATAAGAGTGGTAGCAGAGAAGAAGCTGGAAACTACAGGCCACTTAGCTTCACCTCGGTGGTAGTAAAATTAATGGAGACTCTGCGAAGAAAAGGATTGTAAACTATTTACAATCTGGTGGATTGCTGGACCTCAGACAGCATGGATTCACCGGGGGAGGTCTCATCAGACAAATCTGATGACTTTCTTCATTGGGTGACTAGAGAACTGGATCAAGAGGTCATGATGTGATTTACTTGGATTGCACACAGCGGCAGTTACTACCCTTAAAAGAATACATGGGGGCAATTAACTTTGACTGTCATAAACAAATTGATGGGCAGACTGGATTGATCATTTGGACTTTATCTGCCGTCTTTACTATGTTACTATGTAATGCATTCTTCAGTTATTGCATGGTCCTTGTGCTTCTTTGATGCCTTCAGCACACCAATACCTCTTCTCATCTTCAAGATGAGACAATCATTTTATTTTATGTATCTTGATGGTCCTTGGCAATATTCTGTAGCAATGATACAGTGGGACACATCATGATCCTCTCCCAGATATTGTAGCTGATTGGTGAAGGACATCTGAATGAAGTCTGGGTCCTTCTTGAAGCTGATCTTTTCTGCCATCATCCAAAAAATAGATGATGCAAAATCAAAGGGTGAAACATTTTCAAAAAAGAGAGTTTCTGAAGATCCATTGCTGAATTCACCTCTGGCCTATAGGTAGGTCTGTGAGATACTTGGACTCTCTATTAGGTTTTCCCAGCTATGTGCTCTTCACTTCCCCACCAGCCCACACACACAAACATACATACCAAAACATTAGTACAATCACAACTCTATCTCATGATGCATTTCCAAACTATGTGCCAGGACAAAAGCTGCCAGAAATAACCAGTATGTGTCTAAAAGTAAATAAAAACAATTGTTCCCTTCTACCCAACCTTTATTTTCTATTCTTTCCTCATATCTGGCCGCCATGAAGGCACAACTTTCAAAGGAAACAGAGGGACAACCATGTCAGCCCTTCAATCTCACATTGCTAGCATGCTTTCATTCATTTCCCATCCCATTTCCATACTTTTAAGAAAGGTTAGGGATGCTGTCGACTGAAGTTTCATCTCCTACACACAAGGGATCTATCACTGCTGCATCTCCCCTTCATCTCCAGCACTCATGGCTTCATATAACCTACTCCTGCATGCATGCTGATACCTTCATCAACACAGCCATAATACATATTGACTGCCATTGATCATTCCAGGTCAGGGTTCCCCAAACATCTTCTCTCAGAACTCTGACCAAGAATACATGTCAGTTTTGGGGTGGGGAGAGAAGCAATGAGGGAATCTTGCCACTCCCTCTTCTTAACCCTTCTTTCAAGGTAGAAGAATAGAAACTCCAGACAGCATAAGATGCCTCTCAGCAATGGCAAGGGAATAAAATAGACTTGGCCCCTTTAAGGGCTGAAAGGTGCCACCTTTCAGTGATCACACTTCTAAAAGGCAGGCATTATGTGATCATGCTCATTGCTTGACTGAGAACATTGCCAATAACTCTGCTTTTCCCAGCAGCAACCCCAGCGTGTTACGATCCTGCTCGCGGAGCCCATCCCGTGAGCAAATCCTCCACCTACCGCTTCACTCCGATGATGCCGGTCCCCGTTGATGCGGTCTATGCCACCCCAGACTGCCGCTGCTTCACGGTCCGATGCCGCTCTCACAGCAGGAGGGGCCGTGGCCATCCATCTCCATGGCTGGGAAGCCACTGCTGCTCCTCTATCTTCACGACCTAGGATACCGCCTACTCCGCCTCCGTGGTGGGAAAGCCGCCACCGGGATTCCTACTAGCGTCCGGAAGCCGCTACCGGTGCTGCCTCTACCTTCACGGCCCTGCACCGCCGCCAGGACCTTCTCAGTGGCAGGAAGCCACCTCCAGCCTGGTTCCCCATGCGGCAGGATGCCGCCGCAGGCCTCTGCTCTTCTGGACTCTCCCTAGGCACGGGCGCGTGCCTCTTCTTCTGTATTTAAAAAGCCAGCGGAGGAAAAAGCCCTGCAGCCCTTATCAATGATGTCATCATCCATTGCCTGGATCAGCCCTAGAAAAGAACTCTGCTTCATTCCCTCAGGGCCTTCGGCTCTGGTCAGCACAGTGGTCTGTGGTCTTCATTTTGATCCAGGTCCTCTGTGTTCTTCCTGTGCCTTGATGGATCTTTGTTCCATGTTCTTCGGGTTCCTGGATTTCTTCACCTTGATGTTCCTGGTGTAGTCCCTCGTCAGAGCTCCCTCATCACTTGTTCCTGATGTTCCAGATGTCTAGTCGTCCTCATGTCCAGATGTCCTGTTGTTCCTGATGTCCGATATACCTGTCCTGACTCCGTCCGTCTCATCTTCAGCTCTTCGTCCCGTTCCCAGATCCCTCATCTGTTCACCTTTCCTGGCGTGCCACCAACGTGGTCCATGACCAGCCCATGGGGGGCTGTGTAGGGCACCTTGTGGTACAAGGCCTACCTTCTCGTCTGCAGTGCAAGCCTCCGGAAGATTCCTGTATTTAATACCTAACTTCTGAATCCTGAGTCTTGAATCCTGTTCTGGTCTTTGGAGTTCCTTGTGCTTGCTTCTGTCCATGTCTAAGACTCTGCCAGAACTTACTTCAGCATGGTCCGCGACCAGCCACAGGTGGCTGTGTAGAGCGCTCCCCCGTTCAGGCCTCTCCTGAATCTTCGTCATGTCCTGGCTTCAAGTTCCACTGCTTCTCCTGGAGTCTGCTTCGCTTCCAGCGTGGTCCGCAACCAGCTATGGACGGCTGTGTAGGGCACGCTGCAATGCAGCACTCACCCAGTACTTTCTCCTGAATCCTTGCCTGAAACCTTCAAGTAACCTGAATCCTTGTCTGAGTCTTCTGAGCACCCTGAATCCTTGTCTGAGTCTTCTTGTTCCTGCCCTCAGTCTCCGTCTGGCCTCACGCACTCGTTGTTCCCAAGCAGCGGGTCTGGAAGGGCTATTGAGTGGCCGGAGGGCTACTCTTGAGACCAGCATTGCGTTGCTGGGTCTCATGGGTTCATGTAGGTCCAGTTGAAGGCTGAGCCTGCCTTGCTCCTGTTCCAGTTGTTCCTTGCCTTGTCTTCAGTCCAGCCTTGTTTCTGCTCTGCCCATGCTGGTACTCTCACCTCCCACTGTGTGCATCTTGGGGCTCCTCCCTGAACTTTCCCGTGGTCCAAGGGCTCACAATCGCCCTTGATAAGCGACCGCACCTCCGTGACTTGCAACAGGATCTGAAGGCCCGCAGTCGTAACACAGCGCTTCTGAAGTTGATCCACAAAGACCAGTACTAGGATCGAGATCGGTAGGGCAGGCATGACTTCTATCTAGTCTCTTTGTTTGATAATGGTAGGGTACACACACATTGATGGGTCCAATGTGTACTGCCAGAGGGGCCAATGTAATAAAGTGCTTTCAGTAGAGTCCAGAGATTAACCTGGAGTTGTGTGCATATTTTTGTGCGTAAATTTTACCGCTGATGCTATAGATTTAGAGGAGCCTCAAATGGAGAAGAAAAATGGCTAGTGGGGATCCCCAGGTTCTGCTAGCTAAAGAACCAAAGAAGTTCTACAGAGAGAAAACATAGCTGGCAGGGATCCCCAGGCCCTGCTATCCGAAGATCCAGAGGAACCCTGCATAGGTATACTGCTATAGACAGAATACAAGTATTTAAAATAAATAAATAAACTCCAGAGTGAGACTGATAATGGCTGGCAAGGATCCTCAGGCTCTACAAGCTAAAGATTTCAGGAGTGCATGCAGTCCTTCAGCTGCATAGTTGTCTGCCCTAAAGCTAATCCTCCAGCTGCTGACTGCACTGTCTGCTGTGCTATCAGCAGCATGGGTAGGAGGAAGAGCAAGTGGGGACTGATGGAGTGGAGAAGGTGAAAGAGTGTAGGTTATCAAACACACACACACAAACACACACACACACACACATCCCTACACTTCACCCACCCTCTCAGCCCTCTATTCAAACCCACGGAAAGAACTGCAAGACATACATGTTCATGCTACCCACCCAACCACCCACACACTATCCACAATACCCATGTTCATACTCTTCCCAGCCCAGTCCTCTACCCCCATGAAGCAAGGCACACAACACGCACATCTTCTATAACAGACATGAGGGTTATGGAATCACAAAATGCACTCTATGAAGTTACCATACACTTATAGACTTGTTTGTTTGTTCACATTCATTTCATGAAAAACTAATTTAAGAAAGTATCTTTTCAGTCAATGCATTATTAAGCTATAGAATTTGTTGCCAAGGATGAGGTCAAGGTTAGAAGTATTGCTGGATTTAAAAAAAGGTTTGGATGAATTCCTGGAGGACAGGTCTATTAACAACAAGTATTAGCCAGGTAGGTTTGCTGAAAGCTGTGAGTGAACAACAGGGAATGGATCTCCCCATTGAGATCTGTTGGATACTTCTTCAAAGTATCCTGGACTGAAGACAGGATATTAGGCTTAAAAGACCATTGGTTGGTTAGTTGTTTTTACTGTGGGCATATTTCCTTTCTTTTTGTGTTTTCTATACTGGAAAGCCATGTGCTATTTCTCTCTTCTTTGAGTAATGTCTAATATGCTGCTCGTCTTTTTATTTCTGGTTACACTATATGTCTTCTCTCTTTTGTGCATGCTTCCTTTGCATTCTTTCTTCTTACTTCTTAATGTAATTGTTATCCTCTTGCGCCTGCATTTCTTCCCACTTTTCTTTTTTGCTGGCTTTTACTCCTGGTTTAACGGATTTTTTGGGGAGTTAAAAACCCTGTTAAGTACCAGTGTTAACTTTCCAGAGAAAAATGCACACTAAAACAGGAGTGTACCTTTTTTAATCGGCCCCCACAGTGTGATATCTTAAGAACAGCCAAAGAGCTGCCTTAAAGTTAGCTAAATAACTTATCTGGCTAACTTTAAAATATCCACCTAACTTTGCTAGTCAGCTAGTGGCTGAATATGTAAATCATACATTTTTTGAAAAATTAATGTTTACACTTTTACATATCATCTTTTACAATATGAGGAAATTCATAAACTTTAAAAAGAGTATAAATAAAAATATATTTACCGAATATAGTTATTGAAAATGGACCTTCTATAAAAAAGCAAAGGTTCATAGCTTTAAAATTTAATTTCAGAAAATCATTAACTTAGAACAATTATATAGTAGTTCATACATTGTAAGGACATAGCTGAAGTTTTGAAACAAAAAGAAAAGAAAATGAAAATAAGCAGATAATTTTATTCCTGCTGGGCCCAGCTGCTGAGAGAAAGTGGCTATGGTAGCAATCATGGAGTATGTCAACATGGAGCCAATGAGCCAGTGCACAGGTCCTGTTAGTAGCAGAACAATGATCACTTAGGCTCTGGTGTGTTTTCTTTTTGTTCCAATTCAGACGCACATCCTTTCTTTCTCCCTTCCTTTCCCTTGCCCACTGCTTGCAGTCTTCTTCCCCCAATGCTCTAATCTCTCTCCCCTACGAGTGCTCTCACTCCTCTCCTCCTGCCCAGTGTTTTCACCCCCTCTCCTCTGCCCAGTGGGTTCACCTTTCTCCCTCACTGCTCAGTCCTCTCATCTCCCCTGCCCCCCCCCCCCCCCATCTCTCCCAGCTATGACTGCCTCAGTTTCCTGCCAGGGACCCTGCACTAAGTGCTCTCACCTCTCTCTCTCCACCCCTCCCAACACCCAATGCTCTCACTCCTCTTTCCTTTGCCCAGTGCTTTCAATTCACACTCCCTGCCTATCCAGTATATTCAACCCACTTTCCCTATTGTTCCAACCCCTCTCTCTCCCTGCCCAGTGTTCTCAACCCTCCCACCCTCACCCAGTGTATTCTTCTCTCCTCACCATCTGCTCTCATTCTTCTCCACCTTATGCTTCCATCGCTCTCTCCCACCCCATTTCAGTCTCCCTGCTTACCTCCCTTGCAGGGTCATTCATCAAAATGTGTTATGGCATTAACACATGCAATAAAGCATTAACACATGCATTAATGCCATGACGCATGCGATAATAATGCTACTGCATGGCACGAAAGCAAATTTTGGCAAGGGGCAGGATTAGGCAGGATTTATGAAAATGAGGGGCAATACTACACCTTGCAATAGCATAATGCATGCTATTGCACGGTTTTAACACCAGAAATAACTCCACCAAAATGGCTGTAACACAATTCATTTTTATAATTGCATTTTGCCTATTTCTGGGCTTGAGAGAGGTGCTGGTGGTGGTTTAGGGGCCAGTTTTTCATGCACAGTGAGATATACGTACAGCACAGTACACCTCAGTGAAGATTTGACTTCATTTGGAGTGACAAAAATCTCACAAAGATGACATTTTGTACTATGTTATCTCACACTAGCTTAATGGTACCCTGTTATAGAGTCCATCAAGCTAGGGTAAGAGAACATAATAGAAATGTCATCTTTCTAATTGCACAATCGAATCTTTATGGGTAGAAATCTCTTGTTTGTTGGGGAAGACTATAGTGATAGGAGTATACTACTGTCCACCTGGTCAAGATGGTGAGATGGACAGTGAAATGCTAAGAGAAATTAGGGAACCTAACCAAAGGGGTTATTTTGTAAGCAGGGGGCGGAGTCGGGGAGGGGAGGAATCAGGGCGGCGAGGAGGCGGACGCGGTGGTAACTTATCTGGTGGCAATAAGGTAAGACCCATTATCGCCGCCAGTAGTGCGCCCAATAGCGCCACCTTTCACTGTAGTGCTATTGGGTGCGAACGCCGGCAGCGATAACACCATAGTGATGCAATCGCTGCCGGCTTTCGCAGGACTGCCCCCCGTCCCCCGTTACCACCGGGATTCACCATTCTCTGTGAGAATGGAAAATCCCGACCCAAATTGATAGTGCGGTAATAATGGGAGATTTAAATTACCCCAATATTGACTGGGTAAATGTATCATCGGGACATGCTAGAGAGATAAAGTTCCTGGATGGAATAAAAAGACAGTTCTATGGAGCAATTGGTTCAGGAACCGAAAAGAGTCGGAGCAATTTTAGAACTAATTCTCAGTGGAACACAGGATTTGGTAAGAGAGGTAATGGTGGTAGGGCCACTTGGCAATAGTGATCATAACATGATCACATTTGAATTAATGACTGGAAGGGGGACAGTAAGCAAATCCTTGGCTCTCGTGCTAAACTTTCAAAAGGGAAACTTTAATAAAATGAAAATGAAAAAAAATTGTTAGACAAAAACTGAAAGGAGCAGCTACAAAGGCAAAAAGTGTGCAAGAGGCACCTGTTAAAAAATACCACCCTAGAAGCACAGTCTAGATGTATTCCACACATTAAGAAAGGTGGAAAGAAGGCAAAACGATTACCGGCATGGTTAAAAGGGGAGGTGAAAAAAATCTACTTTAGCCAAAATATCTTCATTCAAAAATTGGAAGAAGGATCCAACAGAAGAAAATAGGATAATGCATAAGCGTTGCCAAGTTAAATGTAAGACATTGATAAGACAGGCTAAGAGAGAATTTGAAAAGAAGTTGGCTGTAGAGGCAAAAACTCACAGTGAAAACGTTTTTAAATATATAACAACATGCCATGCTGGGTCAGACCAAGGGTCCATCAAGCCCAGCATCCTGTTTCCAACAGTGGCCAATCCAGGCCATAGGAAGCTGGCAAGTACCCAAAAACTAAGTCTATTCCATGTTATCGTTGCTAGTAATAGCAGTGGCTATTTTCTAAGTCAACTCAATTAACAGCAGGTAATGGACTTCTCCTCCAAGAACTGCTTCACTTTTTTGAAGGAGTTAATAAACATGTGGATAAAGGTGAACCGGTAGATGTAGTATACTTGGATTTTCAGAAGGTGTTTGACACATGAGAGACTTCTAGGAAAAGTAAAAAGTCATGGGATAGGTGGCGATGTCCTTTCGTGGATTGCAAACTGCCTAAAAGGATTAAATGGACAATTTTCTCAGTGAAAGGAAGTGGACAGTGGAGTGCCTCAGGGATCTGTATTGGGACCCTTACTTTTCAATATATTTATAAATGATCTGGAAAGAAATACGACGAGTGAGATAATCAAATTTGCAGACACAAAATTGTTCAGAGTAGTTAAATCACAAGCAGATTGTGATAAATTGCAGGAAGACTTTGTGAGACTGGAAAATTGGGCATCCAAATGGCAGATGAAATTTAATGTGGATAAGTGCAAGGTGATGCATATAGGGAAAAATAACCCATGCTATAATTACACAATGTTGGGTTCCATATTAGGTGCTACAACCCAAGAAAGAGATCTAGGTGTCATAGTGGATAACACATTGAAATCGTTGGTAACGTGTGCTGCAGCGGTCAAAAAAGCAAACAGAATGTTGTGAATCATTAGAAAGGGAATGGTGAATAAAACGGAAAATGTCATAATGCCTCCATATCACTCCATGGTGAGACCGCACCTTGAATACTGCGTACAATTCTGGTCGCCGCATCTCAAAAAAGATATAATTGCGATGGAGAAGGTACAGGGAAGGATTACCAAAATGATAAGGGGAATGGAACAGCTCCCCTATGAGGAAAGACTAAAAAGGATAGGACTTTTCAGCTTGGAGAAGAGACGGCTGAGGGGGGATATGATAGAGATGTTTAAAATCATGAGAGGTCTAGAACGGTGTGAATCGGTTATTTACGCTTTCGGATAATAGAAAGACTATGGGGCACTCCATGAAGTTAGCATGGGGCACATTTAAAACTAATCGGAGAAAGTTCTTTTTTACTCAACGCACAATTAAACTCTGGAATTTGTTGCCAGAGGATGTGGTTAGTGCAGTTATTATAGCTGTGTTTAAAAAAGGATTGGATAAGTTCTTGAAGGAGAAGTCCATTACCTGCTATTAAGTTCACTTAGAGAATAGCCACTGTCATTAGCAATGGTAACATGGAATAGACTTAGTTTTTGGGTACTTACCAGGTTCTTATGGCCTGGATTGGCCACTGTTGGAAACAGGATGCTGGGCTTGATGGACCCTTGGTCTGACCCAGTGAGGTAATCAAATTTGCAGATGATACAAAATTGTTCAGAGTAGTTAAATCACAAACAGATTGTGATAAATTGCAGGAAGACCTTGTGAGACTGGAAAATTGGGCATCAAAATGGCAGATGGAATTTAATGTGGATAAGTGCAAGGTGATGTGTTGCAATTCTGCTTGTGGGTTAGGCCCACAAGCAGCCTCTCATCTCTGTGAGGCCTGGAGGCCGCCGCTGCCGACACCAGTTCCACCGCTGCTCACAGCCGCTGCCACAGCGGGACAATGCCATCATTGCCCTGTCTCCGCGGCAAGAGCCGCCAACGTCCCTCTTCTTCTGTGCAGCCAGGAGGCCGCTGACGCCACTCCTCGTTGGCCCAGAGGCTGCCCTTGTCCGTTCTGCACGGCAGGCCCTGCCATGCTTCCATGCGGCCAGGAGGCCGCCGATGTGGGACCTTCTTGTGCCGGGTACCTCTTTCTCTGGAACCCTCCTGCTGCAGGGAATGCCGTCCTCAGTCCTCGCTGCAGCTGCTAGGGCTGCCCCCCAGTTTTCTCCTGCGGTGGGAGCCATCTCGGGCCTGCTTTTCCTGCTCTGCAGCATGGCTGCTGTCCCTGGTCCTGCCTCCTTAGGCGCGAGGCCTTGCCTCCTCTCCTGATTTAAAGAGCCAGCAATGGGTGAAGTCCCTGGCTCTTCCTCGTGATGTCATCCTGGGTGTTACTCTTCAGCTCTATAAAGATGGCCTTCCTTCAGTCTCTCATCGCCTTTGCAAGGAGTTGGTTAACTCCTGGAGTTCCTTTGGTTCCAGCTCTTCGTTCCAAGAGTCTTCTCTGCTTCACCTCGCTTCTTCAAGGCATTCCGATCTTCATGGGAATTCTCTTGCCTTCATCTGTGGTTCCTGATCCTTTGTCTTCACCTTTGTTCCAGGTCCTGGTCTTTCATCGGATCCTGTGTCCTCGTCCATCTCGTCTTCAAGATGTTCCTGTCTTCAGATGCTCCTCCCTCCAGATACTCCTAGTTCTGATGCTCCTGCTCCAGAGGTATCTGAGGATCCTTGCTCCTTGTCGCAGATGTCCCAGATGTACGTTGTCATCTAGTGGTTCCGATGTCCTAATGTTCCAGTGTACCAGATGTCCTTTGTTCCTGTCCTGACCCTGATGTTTCCTTCACCAGCTCTTCACCCAGCTTCCAGGTTTCTTTTGTCCATTCTTCATCATGCAACACAAGTCTCAGATGTACCCTTGCTTTTAATGTTCCTGATCCGAGCTCCAAGTTCCGAATCTTGAATCCTGAGTCTTGCATCCTGTCCCCGGTCATCGTAGTCCTTGCCTGATTCTGTCCATGCCTAGACTCTAGAAACCACCAAGGCAATTTGAATGTAGTGAGTGGTTTTTGTGTGGGAATTGGTAAATTGTTTTGTTTTTGGTTGTTATAGGGATATTAGAAGTTTTTCCCCTGAGGAAGCCTGCTTGACAGGTGAAACGAAGATCTTCGTCGGGGATTAGTACTGAGGCAGTACTTATTGAATCACATTGTGGCAGTAATTAATGGAGGAAAGCCGTAGAGTTGAAAACTACTGAATCTGCATTGAAAAGCACTTTAATGAACTACATGTGATGACTGAGATGAGATCTTATTGAGTACATGATGTTTATATAGGAGTCACTGTAAAACATTATGATATGGTGCTAGAAATGATGTGTTAAATAAATTGATGATTATATTTGTTCACTGCCTATATGCTGTTCAGTATGTGATGTTTTAATGTGTGGCTGATTATATTGTATGTATTTAGGGGGTTGTATTAGGATGTATTATTCTTAATAAATGTGTTTTAAAATTATATATGAGATTAATAGTTAAGGTTCTCCTTTTGTGTTGGGTGATAGACTCTAGAAACAGCAAGGAAGGCTGTCTAACAAAGCCGTGAGGGCAACAAAACAGGATTAGCAGCCAAATGTCCAAAATGGATTTCTTTATTGCAAGGTAACACGAGTGTGTGAAAAGTGCCCGCTTGTACCTGCAGTAGTCTAACAGGGTAGAGGCATGGAGATTACTTCTCACTAGACCTTTACTTATGTTGATAGTCTCTTCCCATTTCTTTATGAAATCCTCAAAACCATTATTGTCTTTGAAAAATGGTTCTTCCGGTAGCATAAGGTAAAGGTCTAGTGAGAAATAATCTCCATGCCTCTACCCTGTTAGACTACTGCAGGTTAGAAGCGGGCACTTTTCACACACTCGTGTTACCTTGCAATAAAGAAATCCATTTTGGACATTTGGCTGCTAATCCTGCTTGTTGCCCTCACGGCTTTGTTAGACAGCCTTCCTTGCTGTTTCTTCAGTCCTTCACTTTTGAGGATCATGTCCTTTTCCCCGTGGAAAGACATTTTAAGTTACAATGACGGGCATCTTAATCAATTGCTACTGGAAGAACCATTTTTCAAAGACAATAATGGTTTTGAGGATTTCATAAAGAAATGGGAAGAGACTATCAACATAAGTAAAGGTCTAGTGAGAAGTAATCTCCATGCCTCTACCCTGTTAGTCTACTGCAGGTACAAGCGGGCACTTTTCACACACTCGTGTTACCTTGCAATAAAGAAATCCATTTTGGACATTTGGCTGCTAATCCTGTTTTGTTGCCCTCATGCCTAGACTCTGCCAGAACCTGCTCCGCTTCAGTGTGGTCCGCAACCAGCCATGGGCGGCTGTGTAGGGCACGCCCTGGTGCATGCCTCTCCTGAATCTTCCTTAGTATGGTAAGATTTTCCGGATATCAACAGAGCCCCTGTCGGTGGTACCCGGCCCCCTGAAGAAGGAGGTTTCTCCGAAACACTCAGTGTCGGGGCAACGTCAGAGTCGACCATTTTTTCAACATCTTCACAAGGCTCATTGACGGACAAGGCAAGATAAGTACACTTCCGGATTTAAGCGTGCGAGCAATCCGTTTATAAGTACTTACAGACTCAATGTGCATAAAAGGGCAGCTTTTTTGGTAAGCGCCCCTTACATTCAGCCCACTGAGACCAATGATTTAAAATGTAATTGAATGCTATCAAAAGCTTACATTAGCTTAGCTTGTTGGCATCTAAATATGAGGTCTCTATGAGCTTATCCACTCATGATATTATTTCAGGATCTTTAATGACGTAGTAGGTCTCCTGAATCTTCATCATGTCCTGGCTTCACCTTCCACTTCTTCACCTGGAGTCTGCTTCACATTCAACGTGGTCCGTGACCAGCCATGGCAGCTGTGTAGGGAACGCTGCAATGCAGCTCCCATCCAGTACTTTTGCCCAAGTCCTGAATCCTTGCCTGAGACCTTCGTTTAACCTGAATCCTTGTCCAAGTCTTCTGAGTAACCTGAGTCTTCATCCAAGTCTTCTGAGTAACCTGAATCCTTATCCTAGTCTTATGAGTAACCTAAGTATTCGCCTGAGTCTTTTATGTAACCTGTTTGCCTGTCTGAATCCTCTGAGCATCCTACATCTCCATCCTTGTCTGAGCATCCAGCATCCTTATCCATGTCTGAGCATCCTGTATCTTCATCCATGTTTGAGTATCCTGTACCTTCGTCCACGTCTGAATCCTTGCCTGAGTTCCAAGTTTCCTCGCCTCGTCCATGTCTTCACTTCTCTTCATCTCGTCCAAGTCTCCAAGCTCCTTGTCTTGTTCCTGTTCCAGTACCATCTCTTGTCCTCAACCTCTGTCCATCCTATCGCATCTGCCGTCCCAAGCGGCAGGTCTGAAAGGGCTATCAAGTAGCCAGAGGGCTATCCCAGAGACCAGCATTGCGTCGTTGGGTCTCTTCTGGTACAATGGTTTGGCAGAGCTCAGGCTCCCTGGTCTTCTAGCTGTCCGCCTGTGCTTGAACACGTCTTACCGCAGTGCTTCCCTGGAGTCCTCTGGGGTCGTGCCAAGTTCTGGGCACACTAAATCTCCCTGAAATCAGAATCGCTTCCCATCGCTCCCCCAACATGATGCATATAGGGAAAAATAACCCATGCTATAGTTACACATGTTAGGTTCCATATTAAGAGCGACCACCCAAGAAAGAGTTCTAGGCATCATAGTGGATAACACATTGAAGTCATCGGTTCAGTATGCTGCGGCAGTCAAAAAGCAAACAGAATGTTGGAAATTATTAGAAAGGGAATTATGAAATAAAACAAAAAAATGTCATAATGCCTCTATATTGCTCCATGGTGAGACCGCACCTTGAATACTGTATACAATTCTGGTCACAGCATCTCAAAAAGATATAGTTGCAATGGAGAAGGTACAGAGAAGGGCGACCAAAATGATAAAGGAGAATGGAACAGCTCCCCTATGAGGAAAGACTAAAGAGGTTAGGACTTTTCAGCTTGGAGAAGAGACAGCTGAGGGGGGATATGATAGAGGTGTTTAAAATCATGAGAGGTCTAGAACGGGTAGATGTAAATCGGTTATTTACTCTTTCGGATAATAGAAAGACTAGGGGGCACTCCATGAAGTTAGCATGTGGCACATTTAAAACTAATCGGAGAAAGTTCTTTTTCACTCAACGCACAATTAACTCTGGAATTTGTCGCCAGAGGATGTGGTTAGTGCAGTTAGTGTGGCTGTGTTTAAAAAAGGATTGGAGAAGTTCTTGGAGAAGTCCATTACCTGCTATTAATTGATTTGATTTAGAAAATAGCCACTGCTATTACTAGCAATGGTAACATGGAATAGACTTAGTTTTTGGGTACTTGCCAGGTTCTTATGGCCTGGATTGGCCCACTGTTGGAAACAGGATGCTGGGCTTGTTGGACCCTTGGTCTGACCCAGTATGGCATGTTCTTATGTTCCGAGATTTTCATCACTCCAAATGAAGTCAAATCTTCACAGAGGTGTACGTCTCACTCTGCATGAAAAACTGGCCTCTAAACCGTAAACCATCACCAACACCTCACCTCGAGCTATTTGATGCCCCTCCTATAGGTATATAAATACTTGACTACTATGAAGACCTTATAGATAGTCTCTGTCTCTGTCTCTCAATCTCACAACACAAGCTGCAAAATAAGTTTACTGCATCATGCAAAGCACTATGTTACCACATGGTGCAGTAGTTAAAAAATTACCCTAAACATGCCCCTTTTTTTTATTGTGGGTGTTATCCATGTGTTATTATCACATTTTGATGAATCTAGGGGTTGATGATTTCACCCCTCTCTTCTCCCACCCAGTTCTACTACCCAGACTTTCCTCCATCTTCCCTTGATCTTACCTCCTGCAGACCTGTACACTGGGAATGGGAAGAAGCCCTCCTAAGCAGAGGCTTCTTCTCCCTCCTCCCACAGTTAATTGATACGTCAGCAAAATGAGCCAATCAGTTGTGGGAGGTGGGCCAGCAACAGCTCAACAGGTCTTTCTCTCCTCCTCCTATGATTATCCTGAATGCTTTTCAATCCTTAATCTCAATTAAGAAAACGCTATCTGGTAATACTTTGATTGATTTTAGATTGTTAACATATAAATTATATTTGCCTATCTTTGCTTAATGTTAATTTTTTTTACAAAATGAGGCAATTTTCAAAAGCCATGTGCCTAGGTAAATGGCTATTTTACCTGCATAAATTGGTGCTCTGGAAATTGCCTGCCTTTTTCTCAGGTAAAAAACCCAGGTCAGGGAAGACAACAACGTACAGAGTTTTGTATTTTCAAAACTACACATGCTGTTTTTTTTTCCAGGGAATATCTCTGTGGGTGCTTTTTTTCTCCTAGGCAATTCGCTTTGAAAACTGGTGCAAAGTTTAAATACCCACGGGCTTTGCATCCAGCTGCTGACACTTGAAAATTGCTCCCAATAAGTATTGGCTAGTTCTGTTGCAAATACTGATATAGAGTCACTGAAGTGGAATGAGCTACACCTGAAGAATGCAATACCTGAACAGACAAATATTTGTACATTCATCCCCATTTAATTTTCAATACAACCTAGGCTAGAAATATTCAAATAAGCAACTATAACAAATCGCAAAAAATTAACTATAATTAATGCTGAATCATTATTTTACATTCACATATGAATATTTTAATATAAAACATTACAAATTCCTAAGTTAAAGTTCTGTTACATTACCTTCTTGTGCAGCTGGTTTGACAGTTGTTGTTGAGGATGGTGTAATGAGCCTGAAATCTGATTAAAAATTAGAAAAAAAAAAGACTACATAAAACACTTAAATCAAATGTTTAATAAGAAAGGGTCACAGTCACATTTTTTTATAAGCAAGAGATACATTTTCTGAAGGGTTCTTCTCATTGTAAATCCCCCCATACAAAATATTTGACTTTTAAGAAAAGGATGGTCTATACTATTTAGAGGAATATATTGTGTGTAATTAAATGGCCAATTCAATTTTGAAATATAATCCACTCGCCATCATAAGCAATATTCAACAACTTATTTTATGCCTTTTGTGCTATTACAGCAGCCAGAGCAAAAGTCAATGAAATTTCCAGGTATTCTTTTCATTTTGCCATGGACTTCATTTCAGAAGTTAAGGCACTGTGTGTTGAACATAACCCTTATCTGTTGTGAAATGCAGTTCTGTAGCTGATGATTTTGTTGTTCTTGTTGTTGAGAGAGGCCATTAATAGTTAACATTTGCTGAGTTAGCCCCTACTAATGTCAACCTTCTCTTTCCACCAAAAGAAATGTCTTTAAATCTGTAAAGATACTAGACTTCTATTCATTATAAGGAAGTTTAAGAGAGTAGTGGCCTATGCACTCCACCTACAAAACTTAACATTGCACCTTTGTTATTTCTGGCACAAGATTATATATTTATTTCTATTCTATGTATGACTATGGAATAGTCATCATACTGATATCCAATATAAAAGTACATCAACTACAATATAACCCTTTTTGACCCAGCAGTTTCTTCCTGCTTCTTTTGGACCTCCAGTTAACTCAGAACCAACTTTTATTGGGCTATGTTGTTATTAACCTTCAATCATAGCTATCCAGACATTTTTCTACTTATTTTACTTGCCTTCACAACTCATGTTTCCTAAACATTGCAGCAATAGACCCTGACTGGAGGTTATTATGCATCAGGGTTCCTACAGTAACCTTGCAATTATCGACCGTAAACTGGGCTACTAGGTACTGCTGTTGTACAATTACAAAGACTCCTTCATTCAGGTCCTGTGAATACTGCCTCTGCAGCATTCTCAGCCTTGGTGAACTACATACCAGAGAGCTCTCTGGATTTGACCCCAGAAATTCTGGAATTCTAAAAAGAATTACCATATCTCTGAGCCAATATCAAAATTTCCATGTCCTGCTGCAGAAGCAGGCCTGGAAGAAAACATCTCCTGGGCGCGTGCCCTGTAGGAGATCCATCAGGACCCACGCACCAGATGAAGAAGGAATGTGCCATTGTGTCTCCTGCATAAAGAGGTTAAGCAGGGGCATCCTTAGCATTGTGCACACAGGGCTCATGCCCCTACATTCTTTGGCATCTGTTGGGCCATAAAGAAGTAGAAGCCTGTTGTGGCAGCCAAAGAACAGGCCCATCAGGTCTGCTGGTACATCCCAGCATAATGGCAGCCGGTCAGGAAGAGGCCCACCAGCGCACCCCAAAATCTAAAGAAGGTCCCAGGGCCTCCTGCAACCTGAGTGAGGAGGAGGCCACAGGGACCCCATTCCCTGCAGATACCATGAAAAAGAGAGGGAGAGATCTGTGTGAGACAGAGGGAGTATGAGTGAGTATATGCGTGTGTGAGAGTGTGAGAGAGAGAGTTTGTTTATGAGAAAGAAGGAGCATGTGTGAGAAAGAACTTGTGTGTAAGAGAGAGGGAGCATGTATGTGAGAGCATGTGTGCATGAGAAAGGAAGCATATATGTGTGTGAATGTGTGTGTGCATGCTTGTGCATGTCTGTGTAAAAGAAAGAGGAAGCAGGTCTGTGTGTGAGCATGTTTTTGTGTGACAGAGGAGGAGTATGGCTATGTGTGAGCATATGTGTATGAGTGCAAATGAACATGTGTATGTATATAAGAGAGGACAGAAAGTTTGTGTGCCCACTCCCCACCCCTACTAATCCATGAAAATCTCAGGATGACTGGAATTCAAAAGTTCTCAGGTATGCGAACCAGAGGAGCAAAAGACTTAACACACAGGCCAATACAGTAAAGCGCGGCCGCGGTTACCCTGTTTTTAACCCGCTGTGTACGCACATTTTGGACGCGTATGTCTAACCCGCGATTCAGTATCCGGTTTTTCGCGTCCTTACCGCTTACTGAAATTGATGCGTATCCCTTTTCGCCCACCGGCTGTATATGATATGTTAATGATCGGATTAGCTATTCCCTCCGATACAGTAACGTGCGCCCAGATTATCGCCTTTTTACCAGCTATTTTGCCTCGTCTTTTAACCTGCAAATTTACTGCCTAACCCTGACCCTGGTGTTAGTGTGGCGTTAGTGTGGTGAATTTAGCCGCCCAGTCCCAAACCAACCCAATCCACAGAAAAAAATTCTTGACGCACAAGGGGGAAAAAAGTAACCCAACCTGGCACCACCACACTTAACCTCAGAGTACTTCAGTTCCGTAGGGAAGAACGGACACCGTTTCCCGGGGCTCCTCTGGCCATCTTGTAGGTCTGGGCTCCTTGTCGCCGCTGATTTGCAGTGGGCACGAGCTCCTGTATCAGGCCCTATTCCTACACATCCTACGCATGACCTCAGACATCCAGCTGGGCGCTCAAGTCACGGCGTGCGTTCATGCACCTTCCCGCTGCCTTGAGCGCCCAACTTGGATGTCCAGGCAGGCGCTCAAGGCAGCGGGAAGGTGCATGAACGCCCGCCGCGACCTGAGCGTCTGGCTGGACGTCCGAGGTCACGGCGTACGTTCATGCACCTTCCCGCTGCCTTGAGCGCCCAACTTGGACGTCCAGGCGGGCGCTCAAGGCAGCGGGAAGGTGCATGAATGCACGCCGCGACCTGAGCGCCCGGCTGGACGTCCGAGGTCACGGCGTGCGTTCATGCACCTTCCCGCTGCCTTGAGCGCCCAACTTGGACGTCCAGGCGGGCGCTTAAGGCAGCGGGAAGATGCATGAACGCACGCCACGCCCTGACCGGCTACGACAGCAGCAGCAAGCCCAGCAGCAACCGGTACAGCGGCATCGGCATGGGCTTCGACCAGCGGCACGTCGGCCCTCGCTCCAGCTACTCGGACTCAAGCTACAAGGCCACGGGCAACCCTGAGGCTGACGGTGCCGGCCCGCTGCAGGCCAGTTCATGCTCCAGCCTGTGCGGTCAGTCCCTGGAACTGGAGAAGGAGCTGGTGCTGCACATGAAGAAAGAGTATTTTGGTGAGTAATTAGTGTGTGGTACTTGCTTCAATGCCGACAGTCGTTCATGGGCCTTCCCCCTGCCTTGAGCGCCCAGGCTGGACGTCCAAGCTGCGACCTCGGACGTCCAGCTCGGACGTCCAGCCAGGTGCTCAAGGTAGTGGGTCTGTAGAAGAACCATCCACTTTCCTGGTGGAATGATATTTCAAATGACATTTCAAATGTCATTTGAAATGACAGGTATAGGTGCTGTATACCGCTCTATACAGTAAAATGGATTGCGCACGCCTACCGCTTCATGGACGCGCTTTGGACTCCGCTTGCATTGCGTCTCATTTGAATACTGTATCGAGTGGTATGTGAACCAAATTGTGCGCGGCAAACGAGGGTGCGTCCGGCACTGCCGCACTCTTTCTTATGCGTCCTTACTGTATCGGCCTGACAGGAATCAAACACTGTCACTGTCATAGGGCAAACCATAACTGGAAATTTTCATGACTAGTAATCAATGAAGGTCTATAATTAGGCACAGCATTCCACGATGGTTCCACTGATATTAGTGGAACAGGTCAAGTTTAGCCACAGCAAACCACATAAACCCAAAGAACACCAAAGGTGGCTGAAATACTGCATTTTAAAAATCCGCCTATATGTTGATATATGAATATAGGGGTAGATTTTAAAAGGAGCGCACGTGGTGTACATGTGCTTGCGCTACCCGGTGTGCACACATGTACACCCGATTTTATAACTTGTGCGAGCAAGTTATAAAATCAGGGGTCAGCGCACGCAAGGGGGGTGCCACAATTGTGCAGCTTGTGCGCACCGAGCCGCGCTGCCTTCCCCCGTTCACTCCAGACCGCTCCAAAATCGGAGCGGCCGGGAAGGGAACTTTTCTTCCCCCTAACCTGACCTTCCCACCGCTTCCCCTAAACTTTCCTCCCCCTAGCCCTACTCTAAAACCCCCCCCCCCTAAATTTGTATTTTACCTTTTGCGCCTACCGGCAGCCTGCCGGCACAGGATCCTCCAACACAGCAGCAATGGCAGCTCTGTCAGAGGCCTCTGGCCCCGCCCAGCCCCAGACCGCCCCTTTTGTAAAGCCCTGGGACTTACACGCATCCTGGGGCTTTACGCATGTTGCTGGGCCTTTTAAAATAGGCCCAGCACGCATAACCCTTTTAAATCCAGCCCATAATGTTCACCTTTATAGATTAATTAATATTTGTTTGTGCAAGTAATTGCTGCTTTATTATAAGCCTGATGTCCAACTAGTAACTAATCTCTCAATTTTATTAAAATCAACAGTAGGCATCAAGTGACATGTGAGAGAGTATACAAAAGACACTCTCAGACCATTTTAAAATCCAGGTTAAAGCCATCTGCCTCAGTCCACCTTAAGGCACAGGGGGTGCAAAGGATTCTGTGTTCTGGGAGGTTCCCTACCTAACACTATAAGGAATCAGAGCCCAGAGGAGTTAGTCAGGCCCCAGGGAGCTGCTTCGAGCTCATGGCATGCCCGCATTGTCTATGTATGAATTTCTTTGGACATTTAAGCAAGGTGAGGTACAGTTTTTGTTCTGCTGGGGTTTTTTCCTTTTAAATAACCTTGTTCCTAACCTGAACAGCCAAGTCTGTTGTTATTCCTTGGCTGTTTCATTTCGCCATGGCCAGTCCATATGCTACACATGGAAGAAGCAGTGGGATTTGATGGCCTAAAGAGGAAATCACCAGTACTGAACAATAGCTGCAGTATTAAAAAAAAAAACCCCACAAACTTCAGAGATTTGTTTTCATCTGTTTCCTGGGGCCTCCCTTGTTTCTCACCTAGCAGTGCTTCAACAAGGCTAAGGAGATAGCCCACCTGGTATAGACAGGGTTCAAGAAGTGAGGCTGGGCCGGATAGGCCAACAAGATTTTATGTTTTTTCTCTTTCTCTCTCCTTTTCCCGGAGAGGCCTATACCCCCCCCCCCCCACACACACACACACACTCGCAACACAGAATTAAGGCAAATATGGAGCAAGTCATACAAATTCTAGGTACCAAGCAACATCAGCTGCAAAATGCTTTGCAGTTCCAGATAGACCAGCAGCACATGTTGGGAGCAAGTGACTCAGCAGAACACCACACTGACTCAAGTTGCACAGGCGGTGCAAAAGATGGTCACTAAACTATCTCCCTTTGCTATGGCCATACTGAAGATGTCTCATGGAGAGGACCCCGACAGCTTCTTAAAGAATTTTGAGTAGACTGCTAGACTGACCAGCTGGCCAAAGGACAGGTGGATGACCTACCTAGGTAACATTTAATTTGAGATTGACAAGCTGTTTTCCAGACCGCGAGCCCCAATGGCACAGCCACATACAAGGAAGTTAAGATTGCCATTCTTCAGAGAGAAGGGCTCACCCCAGTGACCTATCAACAACACTTCCGGTCCAGCTTCCTGCAGCCTGGGGAGAATCCAAGAAACCTCTTCCAAGGACTTTGCAACATCGCCTGAAAGTGGTGGTGCCATCTGGAGGGGAAAATTGGTGTGGAGGTAGCCAAGACAATTCTCTTGGAGCAATTCCTAGATGGCCTTGACACTGGAAAAGGCCTTAGAAGTGGCCGAGGCCTACTACCAGGCTCATTCTATGCTAGAGATATTGTGTTCCCCTGAGAAGGTATGGGACAGACATAGATGCCAAGAAGATCCTAAGATTTAGAGGCTCCGGTTGCCAGAAGAGCAGGTCTGAATTTGAGTCGTATCCCCAGAGCCTAACATGGAAATATCCCCATGCTTCATTTGTGGAGAAAGCGGCCATTTCGCCCGGGACTGTTCCCACCGTGAAAAAGTAGCTAAGGACATTAATGCTGTGACTCTACATTATTGTCATTTTGCAGACATTCCCAGGCAAAAGACCAGCACTTTTGTAATTCAGTCAAAACAGATGGCATCCCGATGCAGGCCCTGGTAGATTTGGGAAGCATGAAGTTCCTCATTCGACATGAGCTGAAACGGGTCCAAATCAACTATGATAATGTGGTACTATTGATCTGCATATATGTTGACCACAAACAATATCCAACTTACCAACTGCAGTTAAAGATACCCGTCAGCTTAGACAAAATAGAAGTGGGGGTTTTTCCATGGCTTCCCTACTCCATTCTAATTGGGAGAGACTGTCCAAACTTTAACAGTCTTTAGACCTTGCTCATGATGGGGACACCAACCACCATAATGAGGAGCTACTATTTCCCAAACTCTTCCCCATAGAGGACATGGATTTGTTTCCTAAGATCTCAAAACCGCCAAAATCCCGGAGACTGTGGAGACAGGACAAGTATAGTTTTTTGCTGACCAAGAGACAGAGAGGGAAGTTTCCTCCGAATCTGAGGAAGAACCACACCCCAGCTGGAACCTGATGCCTGACCCATTTAACTGGGAGAGGGAGGATAATTCAGAGGGATTCAAACACACCCAGAGGGAGGAGGGGTTCTTTAAGTGGGGTAAGGGAGCACCTACAGAGGATAGATGGTAAAGGGGTTCCAGAGCTCCGGCGTCTGCGCCAGAGCCTCCAAATTTCATAATGAATCCAGACTTGCTACACCGAGTGATAAAGGGTAGAAGGGGAGCTAAAAGAGCAACTTCTAGTTCCCAAGCCCTAAGGCCAGAAAGTCATACAGCTAGCACACAGTCACTTCCTAGGGAGGACACAGGGGCAAGGAAAAAACCAGAAAGAAAATAATGGCCCAATTCTATTGGCAGGAATATATAAACAGGTCCAGTGAATTTGCCACCTGCCCTACCTGCCAACTCACCAAACCTGCCAGTGTTCGGGCAGCACCTCTCATTTCTATGCCCATAACTGAAACTTCTTTTGAAAGGGTGGCCATGGACCTCGTGGGACCACTAGAGAGAACAACTCGAGGTAATAAGTATATTCTTGTGATCCTAGATTATGCTACAAGATATCCCAACGCAGTACTCATGAGAAATATGAAGACCCCCAACAGTGGCGACAGCCCTAATGGAGGTTCTCTCTCGGCTGAGGCTTCCTAAAGAGATCTTGATGGATCAAGAAACTGGTTCATTTCTAAAATAATGAAACAACTCTGCAGCATGCTTAAGGCAAAAACTCTACATATATCAGTATGCCATCCAGAGACCATCAACCTCATGGAACACTTCAATCGGATACTTAAACAAATGTTGCAAAAAAATTCATAGATGAAGATGGCAAAAATTGGGATTTGCTACTGCTCTATTTACTATTCGCAATTTGCGAAGTGCCCCAGAGTTCAATGGACTTTTCGCCTTTCAAGTTATTATATGGAACAAAACCAAGAGGCATATTAGACGTGGCTCGAGAGACATGGGAGGATGAAGGAAACCCCAGACAAAATCCTGTGGACTATGTTATTCAGGTACAGGAGCATCTAAAAAAGGCCATGGAGGCAGCCTGCATATGCTTAGAGAAGCTCAGATCACTCAGACTTGGGCATATAACCATCCCACAGTTCAGAGAATTTTTCAGCCCAGAGACCAGGCCTGTTTTCTTACCCTCTTCTGAAAGCAAATTGCTCGGCCATTGGCAAGGGCCCTATGAGGTCTTGTAAAAAAACAACCCATTGATTATAAACCAGCTCAGCCGGAAAAAAGGAAGAAAACTCAGATTTACCATTTCAACCTACTAAAGAAATGTGTTCCATAGGAGTGTGGAGTTGTTCAAGCAGGATTTGGCCCAGAGCTTGGACCTGAGGCAGACCAGACCCAGGTGCCATTTGGGAAGGAGTTGTCAACTTCCCAGGAAGTGGCCTTAAAGATGCTGCTGTAGCAGAATAGGGGTATCTTGTCCAGCTTGCTGGGACGGATATTTTTATTTATTTATTTTTAATTTTTATATACCGAAGTTCTTGTGGGAATTACAAATCACTCCGGTTTACATAAAACGATGAACTGCCCAACAGCAGATGGGGGCTTTACATAGAAATATGCATGGTCAAACATGATATCATTACACCGCTGGAGGTGATCGTATGTCAATGGCCATACCAGATTCCAGAAGCCAGCCATCACAACAAAAGTGAAGGAAATGCTTCAGCTTAGATTTATAGAAGAATGTAATAGCAAATGGTCTTCATCTATAGTCCCGGTACCAAACAGGATGGGAGCATAAGATTTTGTATAGACTTTAAAAAAAATCTACAAAGTCTCCAAACTGGATGCATACCCAGTGCCTAGAGTGGATGAGCTGATCGAACATCTGGGATCGCTCAGTTCATCTCTACCATGGACCTCATCAAAGGATTCTACAAAGTACCCCCTCATGCCAATGGTGGAAGAGAAGATGACCTTCTCAACACCAGTGGAGCTTTTTCACTTTACATTCCTCCTGTTTGGCCTCCATGGTGCCCCCACAGTGTTCCACTGCTTGGTTGACTGTATGTTCTGTCCGTACCAGGGTTATACCACCACATACCTAGATAGCATAATCGTCTACAGCCCAGATTGGAGGACACACCTAAGTCAACTTAAGCTGTATTTTCCTCTCTAAGGAACGCTGGTCTGATGGCGAACCCAAAGAAGTGCTTGTTGAGAGGACAAGAAGTCCAATATCTGGGCTACATTTTGGGGAAGGGTCAAGTCCATGAAGATTGAGGCAATTAGCAGGGTACCAATTCACAAACCAAGGGAAGACAAGACTGCTTCTAGGCCTGATAGGCTACTATAGAAGGTTTAAACTAACCATCCGAGAAGGAAGAACAATTTACGAGGCTCTTATTGAAGAAATTGTTAGAAAAAGTCCAATGGTCAGCTGTCAGCTGATAGAGAAAGCCTTCTGTAAACTAAAGGAAGTGATCTGCTCCAATCTTGGTCCTAATAAGACCAGACTTTGTAGAGTCCTTCATAGTTCAGACAGATGCCTCAGAGGTAGGACTGGGGGTGGTCCTCAGCCAAACCAAGGATAGCCAAATGCATCCAGTGGCCTATATAAGTCAGAAGCTCTTACCACAGGAAAAGAAGTATTCTACAGTGAGAAGAAGGCCTTAGTGGAAAAATGGGCTATAGAAGCCTTCCAGTATTACCTCTTGGTTGGCAGTTCACCCTGTGACGGACCACAAACCACTCATATGGTTAACAGGAATAAGGAGAACAATTCCATGGTAAAGAGATGGTTCCTAGTCCTGCAGTGCTTCTGGCAGAGAATGTCAACACTGACTTTCTATCAAGGGAGATGTCCCTGATACAGGTAGGTGTTTACTCAATTAAGGGTAAGAAGAGGGGAAGGATATATGAGGGAGTATACAAAAGACCACTTTTAAAACCCTGGCTAGAGCCTTCTGCCCCGGTCCACCTTAAGGCGCGGAGGTGCAAAGGATTATGGGTCCTGGGAGGTTCTCTGCCTAACACAATAAGGGATCAGGGTCCAGAGGAGTTAGGCAGGCCGCGAGGAGCTGCTTCGAGCCCATGGTATGCATGCACTGTCTATGTGTTGCAGTTGGGTGCTGCAGGCAGGATAGAGGACCCTTGGTCCGGACTACCCAGGGTGACTAGGTAGGCCGGGAGGTGGAGCCACAGGCTGATGGTGTTCACCCGGGAACCAGGAGCCCCCCAGGAGGAGCCCGTAGGGTCCTGGAACCTTGGGACTTAGGTGATAGCTCAGAGTCAATGGTGGACAAGCCTGGGCAGAGGGTGAAGAAGCAAAGTCAAGAGAGAACAGTCTCTAGGCCGGCAGCTCAGGTCAAGGGCCAGCTGAAGGCAGGGCAGTGGGCAGCAGTGATACCTGTAGAGGTCGGACCGGGAGGCAGGGTTCGTAGAGTGCTGCAGCAGGTACCGGCTGAAGACTGGAACAGAGTCTGTAGCTGGCTATGGACTGGAGCAGGCTGTAGACCGGAATGGAGTCTGTAGCTGGCTTTGAACTGGAGCAGGCTGTAGATTGGAATGGAGCCTGTAGCTTAGCTGTAAACCGGAACAGACTGTACACTGGAATGGAGTCTGTAGCTTGCTGTGAACTGAAGCAGGCTTGTAGCGGAATCAGGAATGGACCAAGGTCGGAGGCAGGCGGCAGGCAGAGACGAAGACAGTAACGGGGCCAAGGTCGGAGGCAGGTGGCAGGCAGAAGCGAAGTCAGGAACAGTCCAAGGTCAGAGGCAGGCAGCAGGCAAGAAGCGAAGTCAAGTCAATCCAAGGTCAATCAGGAACGAGGAAACAGACGAAGCACAACTCAGAACTACAAGGCAGTAGTGAACCTCGTTGCAAGGCAAAGCATAGGCATCAGGACGCCAGTTATATCTGGCTACGGGCGTGTGGTGGAATTAGCACAGGCGGGGCCAGAGACTTCCGGGAGCTGTGCGTACATAGTGTACGTCCTCACGCGCGCGCGAGGGCAGCAGGTAGACGGGCAAGCAATGGCGGCCGCCACGAGGAAACAGCAGATGCGTAGGCGTCCCAGGCATGCGGAACGCGGCGTCTCCAGCAGCAGAGGTGAACCCTGTTCAGCGCTAAAGGAGGGGAAGCGGTGGAGACCACAACAGTACCCCCCCCCCCCTTACGGCCCCTCTTGAGAGGACCTGGCTTTCCTGGATGGTCCAGATGGAACTGGTGCAACAGGCTCTTGTCAAGGATGTTATAGCTGGGTTCCCAGGTGTTGTCCTCATCACCGCAGCCCTCCCAGGCTAGTAGGAATTCCCATCTATGGTTGTGGAAGCGGACATCTAGGACTTCCCGCACTTGATAAGTAGGGTCCCTCGTCGATGGCAGTATCCGTAGGGTCCGGAGGCATGCGATGATATCGAGAGAGGACCACAGGCTTAAGCAGGGACACATGAAAGACATTGTGGATTCGGAGAGAAGAAGGTAGTCTCAACCGATATGACACCAGACCCACTCGCTCAGCAACCCGAAATGGCCCACAGAACTTGGGGTGCGAATCTCCGTGATGGGAGCGGAGGTGGATGTTCTTAGTGCTGAGCCAGACTCGATCCCTGGGCTGGTAGATGGGAGCTGGTCGTCGGTGGCGATCAGCCGCTTGCTTGGCGGACATGGCCGACGGCGTAGCTGTCTCTGTGTTGTGCGCCACAATTGTCTGTAGTTGCCAGAGCCGTAATCTGAACAGCTGGTGAGGCACTGGGAACTTCCAGCGGCAGTGGAGGTCTCAGTGGTTTCCCGTAAACCAGTTTCAAACAGAGATTTACCAGTAGCTGCGTGAACCTGGTTGTTGTAGGCGAACTCGGCCCATGGCAAGAGTTCAGACCAATTGTCCTGTCTCTCATTGATGAAGGCCCGGACATAGGCCTTCAGTGACCGATTCATTCTTTCAGTCTGTCCATTGCTCTGCGGGGTGGAAAGTTGTAGAGAAACTGAGCTTTACCTTAAAGCATCGGCAGAGAGCTCTCCAATAGCGGGCGACGAGCTGAGGGCCCCTGTCTGAGGCGATGTCTTGGGGGAGCCCATGAAGCCTGAAGACGTGCTGGGAAAAGAGGCGAGCCAGTTCGGGCGCTGAGGGAAGTTTCGATAGAGGAACCAGGTGCACCATCTTAGAGAAGTGGTCAACTGTGACCCAGATGACCGTATGCCCACAAGACAGAGGTAAGTTCACCACAAAGTCCCTGGCTATGTGGGTCCATGGTACAGTGGGGACCAGTAATGGCTGTAGGAGGCCACACGGAGATCCAGGGCTGGGCTTCTGGCGTGCGCAGGTGGGGCAGGAACTTACATACGAGAGGACATCCCGCCGGATGTTGGGCCACCAATAGAACCGATTGACCAGCTCTAAGGTCCTCTCGCGTCCAGCGTGTCCTCCTATGAGGGAGTCATGAGCCCAGCGTAAGGCAGTTAGCCGATCCCGGCGGGGAAGTACGGGTCCAGGATAAATTGAGGAGGTTCATGATCCTCCTCGGCACAGGAAGTGCGAGAAAGGGCATCCGCTCGGAGGTTCTTGGCTGCTGGGCGATACTGTAGAATGAAGTCAAAGCGACTGAAAAACAAAGCCCAACGGGCTTGGCGGGGGTTCAGTCGTTGAGCCTGCGACAGGAACTCCAGGTTCTTGTGATCGGTATAGACAGTGGTGGTGTGCTGGGATCCCTCAAGCCATTGCCTCCATTCTTCGAAGGCGAGTTTTATTGCAAGGAGCTCCTTGTCCCCGATGGAGTAATTGTTCTCGGCTGGAGAAAACTTCTTGGAGAAGAAGAGCAGGGAAGGAGCTGGCCAGAGTCGGAGTGTTGGCTGAGAACTGCCCCAACCACGATGCTGAGGCGTCGACCTCCACGATGAATGGTTTGGAGGGGTCCGGATGCCGAAGACACACATCGGAGAGAAACGCCTCTTTGAGATCAGCGAAGGCTGCCACTGCTGCGTCAGGCCAGTCTTGGCGTCAGCTCCCTTGCGGGTCAGGGCCGTGAGCGGAGCCACTCGGTGAGAGTAACGCGGGATATAAAGTGTCTATAAAAATTAGCGAAGCCCAGAAAACCGCTGGAGGGCCTTAAGTCCCGTGGGCTGGGGCCATTTGGTAATGGCCGCTACTTTCTCTGGGTCCATGCGGAAGCCAGAGTAGAGGAGATGATATAGCCCAAGAAGGGCAGAGACTTGACCGCGAAGATACACTTCTCCAGTTTGGCATACAAGTGGTATCTCGGAGGATCTGAAGCACCTGCGTGACGTTGATGGCGATGAGAATCCATATCCTTAGAAAGATGAGCACGTCGTCCAGGTAGACTATGACATGTGAATGGAGCATGTCTCGGAGGACCCTCATCATGAGGGTGTTGAAAGACGGCGGGGCATTGCAGAGCCGAGGGCATCACCAGGTACTCGTAATGCCCGTCCCTGGTGTTGAACGCCGTCTTCCATTCGTCCCCTGGACGTATGCGGACAAGGTTATAGGCCCCTCTGAGATCCAGCTTTGTGAAGATACGGGCACCCTGGGGGTGATCCAGAAGCTCTGGGATGAGTGGGAGAGGATACCGATCCCGCTTGGTGATGGCGTTCAGGCCGTGGTAATCGATGCATGGCTGGTGGGAGCCATCCTTCTTGGCCACAAAGAAGAATCCGGCACCAGCCGGTGAGCGAGACGGGCGGATGAACCCCTTGGCTAGGTTCTCTGTGATGTATTCCGACATTGCCTTGGTCTCGGGTAGTGTGACAAAGGATACACCCGGCCACGAGGAGGCGTGGCACCTGGCAGCAGATCGATGGGGCAATCGAACGGCCTGTGCTGGGAAGAATCTCCGCCATCTCCTTGGAGAAGACCTCTTGAAAGCCTTGATACGGTTCTGGGAGGAGATGCGAAGAGCAGATGCGCAGAGGGACTTGGGTGGAACATGGGAGGCGTAGACAATGTTCAAAACAGGCGGGACCCCCAACGGACCAGCTGGAAGTCATCCCATTGAATAATGGGAGAATGCTGACGTAGCCAGTGGAGTCCCAACACTAGTGGGTGCACAGCTCGTTCTAGGACGAGCAAGGAGATCTCCTCAGAATGAAACAGCCCTGTTTGCAGAGTCACTGGGGCTGTGGAGCAAGTAATAGCCCCTGGAAGCAAGGTCCCTCGGATTGAGGAGATCCGCAGGGGAGGGACCTTCTGAAGTGTAGGTAGTGCAAGTTGGGTCACCAGATCGGCCACGATAAAGTTCCCCTCAGCTCCTGAATCAATAAATGCTCGAATCTGGATCTCCCCACCTGGGTATTTCAGGGTCACCGGTAAAGTGCAGAGAGGAGCTGATCCTGTAGCACCTAGGTGTAGCTCCTCAGTTTAACCTAGGCACGAGCGTTTCCTGGACGCTCTGGGCATGATGACAGAAAATGTCCTTTGCCACCACAATAGAGGCAGAGGCCTAGAGAGCGCCGCCTCTTTCGTTCTTCCGGGGTAAGTGGAGATCTGCCCAGTTGCATAGGTTCCCCAGTGGGCACGGCAAAAGGAGGAACCTTGGGGGCCGGTGTTCGGGTGGAGGCAGACAGATGTGGTGAGGCTCTGCGACTCGAGCGAGTCTCTCTGTCCCGCTGCTGGAGACGGCGATCCACTCTGCCCGCTATGTCCATTAGGTCATTTAAATCCTCAGGAAGCTCCCGACCTGCCAGTTCATCCTTAATGCAACCTGCCAAGCCCTCGAGGAAAATCCCTTTAAGGCAATCATCCTGCCAAGCGAGTTCCATGGCCAGGGTTTGGAATTCGATGATATAGTCGGACACCGGGCGTGTCCCTTGTCGAAGGTGTAGGAGCTCTGAGGCCGCGGTGGACCGGTGTGCTGGGTCATCAAAGGCCAGGCGAAAGTTCAGGAGAAAGTCTTGTAGGTTCTGTAGCAGAGGGTCGGAGCATTCCCACAAAGGTGAAGCCCAGTCGAGGGCCTTGCCATCCAGTAAGGAAAAGATATAGGCTACCTTGGTTGCATCTGAGGGAAATTGGGATGGCAACAAGGTGAAGCAACTTGACACTGGTTCAGGAAACCACGACATGCCTTGCTGTCCCCGGCGTATCGAGTAGGCGTGGGCAGCTGAGTACAGGAAGCAGGAGCAGGTGCAGGAGGCAACTGCCGCGTGGATACCTCAAGGCGAGAGACTAGCTGCTCCACCGGGCAGCGAGAGAGTCAAGGCAGTGTTGCTGTTGCTGGAGACGTTGAGCCATTCCCGGAATGGCCTGTAGGCTCGGAGTCTCCGCCGAGTCCATGGCCTTGCAAACTGTTGCAGTTGGGTGCTGCAGGCAGGATAGTGGACCCTTGGGCCGGACTACCCAGGGTGACTAGGTAGGCCGGGAGGCGGAGCCACAGGCTGATGGTGTTCACCCGGGAACCAGGAGCCCCCAGGAGGAGCCCGTAGGGTCCTGGAACCTTGGGACTTAGGTGATAGCTCAGAGTCAATGGTGGACAAGCCTGGGCAGAGGGTGAAGAAGCAAAGTCAAGAGAGAACAGTCTCTAGGCCGGCAGCGCAGGTCAAGAGCCAGCTGAAGGCAGGGCAGCGGGCAGCAGCGATACCTGTAGAGGTCGGACCGGGAGGCAGGGTTCGTAGAGTGCTGCAGCAGGTACCGGCTGAAGACTGGAACAGAGTCTGTAGCTGGCTATGGACTGGAGCAGGCTGTAGACCGGAATGGAGTCTGTAGCTGGCTGTGAACTGGAGCAGGCTGTAGACTGGAATGGAGCCTGTAGCTTGGCTGCAAACCGGAACAGACTGTAGACTGGAATGGAGTCTGTAGCTTGCTGTGAACTGAAGCAGGCTGTAGCGGAATCAGGAACGGACCAAGGTCGGAGGCAGGTGGCAGGCAGAGATGAAGACAGGAATGGGCCAAGGTCTGAAGGCAGGCGGCAGGCAGAAGCGAAGTCAGGAACGGTCCAAGGTCAGAGGCAGGCGGCAGGCAGTAGCGAAGTCAGGAACGGTCCAAGGTCAGAGGCAAGCAGGCAGGCTGAAGCGAAGTCAAGGCAATCCAAAGGTCAATCAGGAACGAGGAACAGACGAAGCGCAACTCAGAACTACAAGGCAGTAGTGAACCTCGTTGCAAGGCAAAGCATAGGCGTCAGGACGCCGGTTATATCTGGCTACGGGCGTGGTGGAATTAGCACAGGCGGGGCCAGACCTCCGGGAGCTGTGCGTACATAGTGTACGTCCTCACGTACGCGCGAGGCAGCAGGGAGACGGGCAAGCAATGGCGGCCGCCACGAGGAACCAGCAGAGCCGTAGGCATCCCGGGCATGCGGAACGCGGCGTCTCCAGCAGCAGAGGTGAGCCCTGTTCAGCGCTAAAGGAGGGGAAGCGGTGGAGACCGCAACACTATGTATGAATTACTTTGGACATTTAAGCAAGGTGAGCTACAGTTTTGTTCTGCTGTTTTTTTTCCTTGTAAATAAATCTGTTTTCTAATCTGAACAGCGAAGTCTGCTGTTTTCCCTCGGCTGTTTCAGATTGCTATGGCCAATCCATATGCTACAGGCTGATGTACTGAAGTGCAATCAATTTGGTAAGCTGCTGTGGGTGATTCACCAAACTCACTGTGTGTGAAATCTTGAGTAATTTTGTGCTATCTTTGAAGCTAATGAGATGCAAAAATATTGTCCAGGTATTTTTACTATATAAAAAAGACTACTACAGTTGTCATTTGAGACCTGGGTATCACCAGGTTTAAAAAACTGCAAAGTCATTTGACTGAGTAATATCTGCTCCACACCCAGGAAATACCTCCCCCATTAAAGCCACTTGTAGATAGTGCTGCTAGAAGGCTCTGGAAGCTACTGGAGGGAGGAGAAGTTAGATGAAAAGGAGAAACAGAGGAAGAAGAAGAGCTAGAGAGAGAGAATACAGAAGATACTTTTAGAAGATCATTTATCATCCCCATGATTATTAAAGGCTGAAGTGCCTCATGGCTCCACACTCTTCCAAGGGCTATTTAATATCTGCTTACAGCCTTTAGATGTAAGATAAATTATGGATTTGGAATTCATTATCACTTTTATGGTAATAATATCCAGCATAATGGGGTGTTAAGTAATTAAACTTATGTCATATGACTATCCCTAATTCTTTAGGATCAAATAGACTAGAATTGAACCCTGAAAAGTGTGAGATTCTATGGATAGAGGAAAAAAGGGAATTTAGTAGTTTTGTTTTGAATATTGTACCAGAAATCAATGGAGTAAACCTTCCTTTCAAAACCTGTCTACATACTATAGAGGTTGCATTGTATTTCAACCTGTTGATGGAACTGCAGGTTGCAGCTGCAGCAAGAAGCACATTCACACGACTAAAATTATTGTGTCTGTGTCGCCCTTTCTTTCAGGCCAATGCAGTAATCTGGGCACTAATAAAATTTGCGCTGGTTTTCAGCACACATTTTTAACACCCAAATTATTATTATTTTTAAACCCCCATTGAAGTAAGCTAATGCTATTCTAATGCAGCGAGAGCTTAAAGAACACACATAACCATTAAAATGTGCGTTTTTGGCACAGGCCAAAAGCACATTTTAACTCAGGAAGGGAGGAGACATCCCTGACAGGCTATCACTACTGCCACTTATCCGGATAAATACTGATTTATCCCTCTATCTGTCAGCTGGAAACAGCCACTAGATAGCCACATAAGTCAGTGTTTAGCCAGGTAAGTACTTTATGTAGCTTATGTGGCTATCTGGTGGCTGTTTCCTGCTGACAGATAAATGGATAAATCAGTATCTATCTGGCTAAGTGGCGTTTGCCCCCACCATTTACCTGGATAAGTCAGTAATTATCCAGTTAAGTGGCGGAAGTTGCCGGCTCCTGATTATATATTGAGGTCCACATTCCAAAGCATTTAGCCAGGTAACTCAAAGTTATCTGACTAAATGAAAATGTGGGCACTTCTCCAGCTAAACTAGGGGCTTTTCAGGGGTGTAACTGGGAGGAGTTTAGTTAGCTGGCTATAGTCTAGCTAACTCCGATATTCAGAATTAGCTTCAAAGCCTTTGAAATGCTACAGATCTGGGAACATTACGACTGCTTCTCACACTCTGATGATATCAATGGAGCCTGCATGGATGAAGCGTGATTCCTGTGATAGAGGCAGACCCCAGCAGTACTATGGACTAGATTTCCTCCCAAGAAAGTGACACTCTGAGGGGAGCTTTGCCACCAGAAGCTGCAGTCAATGCAGCAGCTTCTGCAATATGCTTGGTAGCGATCAGATCAGGGCAACTGGAGACACAGCTATTCACCAAGCATTGCCTTCTCCTCCCACCTCAAGCCTCCTCTCATCTGTCTGACAACCACCCATATTGAAGGAGGGTTGTAGCACCATGGGGACAACCATTTTCAATTGTATCAGCCCCAGCTGCTCTGTACTTACCGCTGCAGTTCTGCAAGTGGTCAGTACAGGCATGCCTCACACTTCTTGAATGTACGAGTTTTGAGTGGACCAAACTATTACCACCCATGCTACTTGCTTCACCATCAGGCCCAGGAAGGCATGTGCAAGCAGTCATGATAGCTACACTGACACAATTTTGGACCCTTGCTGGCTAAGGATGGCACCTGCGTTCAGTTTCTAGGCCCAGTTTCATCTCTTTTACCAAAAAGGGTTGGGAGTATTGTGGGATCAATATTCACATGCTCTAAGAGAAGGCAGTCCTAGCTATCACTTAATAGTACTCTCTATTAACTGGCTCATGAACACACTTGTGCTAGGTTCCAGAGAGAATTGCAATCCTTGACTTTCAGACTCAGGACTACAATGGCTGGGCTAGATGAAAGGAGGAATAGAGAACAAAAACATGGAAAACCCTAGCTAGCTACAAATGAAGTTTTATGACCATCAACTCATGTCATGCCTGGCTCTCCACGCCAGATGAACTTATGGCTGTGGCCAGATGCTACTGCCACATTCCTCCTGACTCTCCGTGCCTCACGTGGCAGCTGGGATGCCGCCAACCAACGCTCTGACTCCGGGCCTCCTTAGGCGCGTGCTTCCATCTGTCCTCCTTTAAAGGCCCAATGGCGGGAACTCCATGGATCGACCCCGGCTGATGACATCACAAGCCTGAGATATTTAAGCACCTCCTCTGGCCTACGCTAACTGACTTGGCAATGAGTTCCCTGAGCTCTTCTGGTGCTTGTTCCTGTTCTCCGGACCTGCGGTTCCTGCCTTAGATCTCTGCTCTCTGACGGCGGACTCTGGCTCTGGGTACCCACTCCTCGGGGGCCTGCTCTGTGCTTCCTTTCCTGGAACTCTGTCTCCGCACTTCCCCACTCCTTGGGGGTAGCCGCTGCACTACTTCACCAGAGAACCTGCCTCTACACTTCCCCGCTCCTCGGAGTAGCCACAGCACTACTACGCCTGAGACCCTGTCTCCACGCTTCCCCGCTCCTCAGGGCAGCCTCTACATTACTACACCAAAGATCCTGTCTCCACACTCCCCGTTCCTCGGGGTCTGCCCTGCACACTTCCGTATTGGCGATCCTTCCTCTGGTATATCCTCTCTCCAGACCTGCTCAGCACTGCAATATCATTGAACTGACTCTCTCTATCCCCCTTCCTCGGGGTTCTTCGCAGTATTTCTACAGTGCAGGCGCCTGCGATCATGTGGCTGTGAAGCAGGCAGTTCTCCTACATCTCCTCTCTGCTGGGCCACAGCCATGGTCCTGTTGCCTTTGTTTCCAGACAACCTCGCCTCCCGACGGTGGGGACCTGTGGGACCCAACCTCTCAGCTATCGTCAACCCCCACCTCGGGCCAAGGGTCCACGAAACCTACAAAACCTAACAGATTGCCAAGTCCATGGATCTGGCAGAGGTCTCAACTATACAGGCCATTCCTAGCCTGGCACAAAGAATCAGCGAGCAACAAAAGTTCTTGGAAACACTAGCAGCTGCCACAGACAATTTGAGCACCCGATTGGACGTCGCTGGGACGGTAACCACTAAGTCTCCCAAGCTCAATGCTTCTACCTCTGTGCCGGTTCCTCGGCCGGCTGTTCCATTGCCGGCACCTCCATGCTTCTCTGGAAACCCCCTGATATTCAGAGGTTTCCTGAACCAATATAACATGCACTTCTGCCTGTAACCGGCTTATTTCCCCGACGTGATTACCAAGACCATTTACATACTTTCTCTCTTGGATGGTAAGGCCTTGGCCTGGGCTTCATCCCTTTGGGAGCTTGCTGACCCTGTCCTTCGAGATCTGCCCAGGGTCGCTCCATCTTCGACGACCTTGGCAGAAAATCCGCTTCTGGATCCACACTTCTCCATCTCTAACAGGGCACCAGGTCCTTGACTGATTACGTCATAGAATTCCAGACCCTGGTGTCAGAGCTCCATTGGGACCCTGACTATCTTTGATCCATTTTTCTCGAGGGATTTTTCAAATCTAAGATGAATTGGCGGCCTGTGAATTACCTGCATCTTTGGACTCTTTAATAGATCTTGCCGGGCAGATTGACCGCCATCTCCAAGAGCATTCACAAGAGACCCAAGCTGCCAGAAGATCTACGCCAAGCCCATCTCGCATTCAACGCTCTTCTTCTCCCAGGCTGGACTCAGCTCAACACAAGGCTGAGGAAGAACCTATGCAAATGGGTCAGAGCAAGCTTTCACCCAAAGAACGAGCCGCCACCAACAATCAGGCCTCTGCTTATATTGCAGCAAATCCGGACACGCCTTAGCCACATGCCCCATCTGTCTGGGAAACTCCCAGGCCTAGGTTTAGTGGGAGGACTGCTCCTAGGCCTGACTTCCCCTTCTCCTCCAGTGACTCTGCCTGTCTCTATCAAGCTGGACAATCAAGAATTTCATACCCTGGCTCTTGTGGACTCTGGTGCTGGTGGAAACTTTATTTTAAAACAATTGAGGGAACACCTCTGGATTCCCACCATCTGCTCCCCAGTACTCTTTTCTTCCATCCACGGAGAGCCACTACCTGGTCAAGTTACCCATACCACAGCTGCTATCCTTCTTCACACTGGGTCTGTGCACATGGAGTCCATCTCCTTCCACATTCTGAACAAGGCTATACATCCTGTGGTCTTAGTCCTGCCATGGCTACAACAGCACCCCCCATTTGACAGGGCCACCTTACAACTTTCCCGCTGGGGTTCCTCCTGCCACGCCAACTGACTGGAGCCCGTCTCGCCTTTACCCTGCCTTAGTACTTCGCTTTTACTACCTGGCCTTCCTCCTCAATACTCAGCTTATGCAGATGTGTTCTCCAAAAAAGTCGTGGACACTCTACCTCCGTATCATACGTACGATTGTGCAATCAACTTGTTACCCAACACTGAGCCTCCTTGGGGCAGAATCTACCCATTGTCACTCACAGAGACTCAGGCCATGTCGGAGTACATCTGTGAGAACCTGGCTAAGGGGTCCATTTGACCCTCCAAGTCTCCTTCCAGAGCGGGTCTTTTCTTTGTAGGGAAAAAAGATGGACCGCTCCATCCCTGCATCGACTACCGGGGTTTGAACGAGATTACCTTGAAAAACCGCTATCCACTACCTTTAATTTCTGAACTTTTTGACAGGCTCCAGGGAGCGAAAATCTTCTCCAAATTGGATCTCAGGGGAGGCTATAATTTAGTTCGAATCTGCAAAGGAGATGAATGTCCAGGCCTTCGGTCCAGGCCAGCTTTTAATACTCGAGACGGCCACTTTGAATACCTTGTGATGCCGTTTGGCCTTAACAATGCTCCAGCTATCTTCCAGAATTTAATGAACGAGGACTTCAGGGATATGTTATACCAATGTGTTGTGGTCTATCTCGACGATATCTTAGTGTTCTCCAAAGACCTACAGAGCCACCGCCACGATGTCTCTCACGTCCTCCAGCGACTACGAGACAACCAGCTCTATGCCAAACTCGAAAAGTGTTCTTTCGAGCAGGCGACCATTCCCTTTCTTGGCTATAGTCTCCAGTCAAGGTTTCAGAATGGAGTCTTAGAAGTTGAAAAGCATTCGAGATTGGCCTCAGTCTACGGGCCTTCGGTCCTTACAAAGATTCCTTGGCTTTGCCAATTACTACTGGTCCTTCTTTCATCATTACTCCATTCTGACCACAGCCCTCATGGCCATGACTTGCAAGGGCGCTAATCCATCCCATTAGTCACCCGAAGCTATGACCACCTTCCAGGACCTCAAGACCACTTTTCTCCATGAGCCGTGTCTCTGTCATCCGGATCCCAGACGCCCATTCATTGTCAAGGTCAATGCCTCTGATGTAGGAGTAGGGGCAGTCCTAAGCCAGTACTTGACTACTCATACCGTACATCCATGCTTCTTCTTTTCCAGACGCTTCTCCCCCGGAACTATGCTATAGGGAATAAGGAGCTACTGGCTATCAGGCTAGCCTTTGATGAATGGCGTCCCTGGCTCGAGGGAGCCCAGCATCAGATCACAGTATATACCAACCACAAAAACCTTGAGTACTTACACCGTGCTCAACATGCACAGTGGGACGCCCCTGAGGACTCTTGTAACCTCTGCCTATCCCTAGTGAGCTGTGGACCCATATCACCACTGATTTTATTGTGGACCTTCCTCCCTCCTTGAGTAACAACACCATTTGGGTCACAGTAGACAACTTTTCCAAAATGGCTCACTTCGTGGATCTCCCTGGTCTTCCATTGGCACCTCAACTCGCGCAATTGTTTATCCACCATGTGTTCCGGCTCCACAGTCTTCCAAAACATATCCTTTCAGAACGTGGAGTCCAGTTTACTGCCCAATTCTGGAGGTCCCGCTGCAAAAAGTTCAATGTCTCTCTAGATTTCACCTCTTCTTATCACCCCCAAGCCAATGGGCAAGCGGAGAGAACTAACAGGACTCTTAAACAATTTCTTTGGGCCTATGTTAATCTCCAGAAAAATGATTGGTCTGACCTCCTTCCCTGGGCTGAGTTCACCTTGAATTCACACCCTTCATCATCCACTGATTCATCACCTTTCCAGGTAGTCTATGGACGTCAGCCTCTCCCACCACTACCACTTCCATTATCTGTTCCCTCACCAGTGACCCAGTCAACCGCCCAGGAGTTACATCAACTCTGGAACTACACAAAACAGTTGCTACAGCAAGCATCCCAAAGGGCTAAAAGTTCTTTGATGCTCATCACCGAGAAGCACCCCAGTTTAAACTAGGCGACAAGATGTGGCTCAGCACCTGGTTTATCCGTCTCAAGCTTCCTTCATCTCGCTTTGTTCCCAGGTACATTGATCCCTTTCCGGTGCTCCGCCATTTGGGTCCAGTCTCCTACAAACTCCGGCTTCCCTCCTCTCTCAAGATCCACAACGCCTTCCATGTATCCTGACTAAAACCCTTAGTACTGTCTGGATTCTCCAGGAATCCACCGGACCATCAACCATTGTCATCCGAAGTGGACGTGACATACCAAGCTCAAGATGTCCTTGATGTGCGTAAACGTGGAAAGAAATGGGAGAACCTCCTGTCTTGGGAAGGCTTCAGACCAGAAGAAAACAGCTGGGAGCCTGCCACTAATATTCTTGATAAGGATCTCATCAAGCAATTTCATGCCACGTATCCTCTGAAACCCAAACCCCCTGGGGGGCCTAAGGAAGGGGGGGTACTGTTATGACCGTTGGCCGCGGCCATCCACGGCCAACCCAACTCACGTCATGTCATGCCTGGCTCTCCACTCCGGGTGAACTCGTGGCTGTGGCCAGCCGTTACCGCCACGTTCCTCCTGGCACTCTGTGCCCCACGTTGTGGCTGGGATGCCGTTGACCAACACTCTGACTCCGAGGCCTTCTTAGGTGCGTGCGCCATCTGTCCTCCCTTTAAAGGCCCAATGGCGGGAACTCCAGGATCGTCCCCGGCTGATGACATCACAAGCCTGAGATATTTAAACAGATCCTCTGGCCTATGCTAACTGACTTGGCAAGGACTTCCCTGAGCTCCTCTGGTGCTTGTTCCTGTTCTCCGGACCTGCGGTTCCTGCTTTAGATCTTTGTTGTCTGACTCTGGACTCTGGCTCTGGGTACCCGCTCCTCGGGGACCTGCTCTGCACTTCCTTTCTTAGAACTCTGTCTCTGCTCCTCGGGTTAGCCACTGCACTACTTCACCAGAGAACCTGCCTCCACGCTTCCCCGCTCCTCGGAGTAGCCTCAGCGTTACCACACCAGAGATCCTGTCTCTACACTTCCCTGCTCCTTGGTAAACCTCAGCATTTCTACACCAGAGATCCTGTCTCTACGCTTCCCCACTCCTCAGGGGTAGCCTCAGTGTTTCTACACCAGAGATCCTGTCTCTACGCTTCCCCGCTCCTCGGGTAGCATCAACATCATATACCAGAGACCCTGTCTCCACCTACGTTTCTACACCAGAGATCCTGTTTCCACGCTTCCCCACTCCTTGGGGCAGCCTCAGCATTACCACATCAGGGGTCCTGTCTCCACGCTCTCCGTTCCTTGGGGCCTGACCTGCACGCTTCTGCATTGGAGATCCTTCCTCTGGTATATCCACTCTCCAGACCTGCCCAGCACTGCAATATCATTGAACTGACTCTCTCTGTCCCCACTCCTTGGGGTTCTCCGCAGTATTGCTACAGTCCAGGTGCCTGCGATCATGTGGCTGTGATGCAGGCAGTTCTCCTACACCTCCTCTCTGCTTGACCACAGCTGTGGTACTGTTGCCTTTGTTTCCAGACAACCTCGCCTCCTGACGGTGGGGACCTGTGGGGCCCAACCCCTCAGGTAGTGTCAACCCACACCTCGGGCCAAGGGTCCATGAAACCTACAAAACCTAACATGAAGATTCATGTCTTCATAGCCAACTTTGGGCAGGTTCTCATTATGCTAGAAGCCCAATGGAACAAAAGGAAATATCAATAAATGAATAAAGACTTAACAGACACCTGTACCAATCTACCCCCTTCCCCAATTCCTTTTTGTCTCTTTCATCCATTTTCACAGTCCAGTTTCCCCTATTTTGATACCCAATCCTATGAGGCTGGATCTTCCAACTCCCATTATCTGTGTCATAGGCTTACCCAGCAAACATGGGAGGAACCTGTCTCCCCACCCTTTTTCTTTCAGACTTTGAGGCTGATATTCAAAGAAAGACAAGTTCTTAAATTTGTAATCGTTGTCATCGTGATTTGGAATGACTGTATATAAAATGGCTAAATAAATAAACAAACAAATAAATAAATAAATAAATTAGGGACCTATTTTCAGCTGGATTTAGGAACCTAACAGGCTAATTTTAAATTGAGCATGTATGCATCCATACATGCACGTAATGGAGTGTGAGCAAAGATATGTAGGCATTTTAAATCATGCGCACAATTTGCACATGTTTTAAAATACACCAACTGCACTTAAGTATGTTCCTAATTTTAAGAGGTTACTTGAGCATAGTGCATGTGTATTCCATAGATCTTTGACAGCTTTTACATGCGTACGTAAGCGGATTTTAGAACATGCTCATGCAAGGGACATTCCCAGTTTTCCAATGAGTCCACTAGTATGTCCATTTATTCTTGAGGTCTTCCAGACCCCTCTGGATCGTCATCATGCATGCCCCCCCCAGTTGAACTGGACTCCTAACCCTGTTGTGTAAGCCCTAAAGTGCAACATCTGCAGACTGGCTCCTCATCAGGAGCAGCAGTAAAGTTAAACGGATAAAAGCCTACAGGCATTGTGGTTTCCTGTTTTAAAATATGAAGTTATGTGCGAAAGTGGTGGCCCCGCCCATGCCCTGCTCTTTTCTGCCCCCTTATATTTCACATGGGTACATACGCTTGTAATTTGCATCTTTCTAAAATCTGTGTTGCTTGCGCACAGCCTACATTGGGGATGGATTCTTCGGGGCAGGAGCCCCCCTTCCGAGAGATCGTTTCTTCTTTGGGGCAGGAGCCCCCCCTTTCAGAGATCGTTTCTTCTTCAGGGTAGGAGCCCCCCCCCCCTTTCCGGGGATCGTTTCTTCTTCGGAGCAGGAGCCCCTGCTGGGATGAGGTGAGTGGCCTCCCGATGTCCGACGCCTCGACGCAGCCCAGCATAAACGCGCTGACGTCATCCAGCCATGAAAAGAGAGCCCTTTAAATGTTGGGCTCTCTGCAGCGGCATGCCACCTTACCCGCCACCTGCGACCAGCTTCCACCATCCGGGCAGGAGCCCCCTTGCCATCTCAGGGGCAGGAGCCCCCACGCCACATCGGGGATCGATTCTTCAGGGCAGGAGCTCCCCCTTCCTGGGAGCATTTCTTCTTTGGGGCAGGAGCCCCCCCCCCCTTCCAGGGATTGTTTCTTTTTCGGGGCAGGAGCCCCCGGCTGGGATGAGGTGAGTGGCCTCCTGATGTCCAACGCAGCCCGGCACAAACGTGCTGACATCATCCAGCCGTGTCGTGTGCACAAAGGAGCACAACCAAAGGAGAATGCCCCTTTGTGCGCCCCTTCGTGCACTCCCAAAAAACAGTACAACCGTACTACAAACTCCTAAGGAAAGGTAACAAAATTATCTTGCAAACCAACAAGAAATGGCAATCACTCACCCACCAGAAAACATACAACCAGAGTCCCAAAAGGAAAGCAACAAGGACTAGCTAAAGGAATCGACAAAAGAAAGAAATAACAAGAAACCACAGAAGGCAACACAAAAAATGAAAGAACCAAAGAAATATGTCAATCAACAACAAGAAAACATCACCCGAATTAACACTAAGTCATTCAGCAGCTACATAACATTATCATTCCTCCTATTCAACGCACAATCTATAGTAAAGAAAATACCAGTCATATCCAACCTACTCGATAATCATAAACCTGATTTCATAGCCATCACGGAAACATGGATAAAAAACACCGACACAGTCCTAATCAACCAAATAAATAACCCCAACTACAGAACATTCTCAATCCCCCGACCAAAAAAGGAAAGGAGAAGGACTAATGCTCATCATAAAATAACTACAGATGAAACTTCTCCAAACCAACATCAACCTACCACTGGAAATCACTCTATTCGACTCACCTCATCTACAGATATGCCTAGTTTACTGTCCCCCAACTCTCTAGATCGGAACAACTCAACCCTTATAGAATTCTTCTTATCTAAGCTTACTATCACCAAACCCATCATCATCTTAGGAGACTTTAACATCCACACCGATGCAACTCCCCAATCCCCCACCTGCAAAATAATAGATGCACCATCAACACTTGGACTTAATCAAATCATCAAAGTTCCAACGCACAAAGCAGGGCACACACTAGACCTCGTCCTCGTCATCATCAACACCAACATACGGACTATCCACCATATAATTACCACTAATATACCATGGTCAGACCACTTGCTAATCTACACCAAACTGTCCTCCAACTATATACTGACAGCAGAAAAAAAACCCACCTAAAACTTTCTCCTACAGACCACCATTCAACATAGAGACACTTCAAGATAATCTACAAATAGAACTAACAAACCTAGAATTATCCAATGCAGAAAACGCCACCTCATCTTGGCTCAAAATTACGAAAACAATAGCTGATAAGATAAACCCCATGATAAAGAAAATTATAAGAAACCCAAAATACCAAAACCAATGGTACAATGAAAACATCAGCGCAGCCAAACGCGAACTCAGAAAAAAAGAAAAAACCTGGAAGATCAACAAAACACCTAACAACTAAATGCATACCGAGCACAATTAGCATACTACAAAAAAATTATCCTCGAGGCAAAAAAAGACTTCTACACTAAAGAAATAAACGAATTCCTTCATAACCCAAGCATGTTATTCAATATAGTACATAGTCTAACCAAATCCACCAATAAACAGAAAATACCAAACTCCAAGCTATCAAGCAATGACCTTGCAGACTTCTTTAATGATAAAATAAAAAACCCCTCATAAACAACCTCAACAACACACAAGATATAAAAATACTAATTAATCAAACATCAAGTTGGCCCAACTTTGAACCAACATCATCGCTGGAAGTCCAAAACATCATAAAAAGAATTAATCCAGCCAAACACCCTATTGACAGCATACCCATACAGACAATCAAAGCAATTGAACCATCAATATCCAAAACATTAACTGACATCATGAACCTATCACTCACAGAAGGAACCTACCCTGAATGCCTAAAATCATGAAATTATCAAACCCATCCTAAAAAAGACCAACTTTGATCCAGAAAATCCGCTAAACTACAGTCCAATATCAAATCTACCATTCATGGCCAAAATCATTGAAAAAATTGTCCACTCACAACTCAGTGACCACCTGGAAAGGAACAACATTCTACATCCCACGCAATTCGGCTTCAGGAAAGAACTAAACACGGAAACCCTACTCCTATCATTACATAACACCATCCTCAAAGGCTTTGACAAGGGCCACAGCTACTTTCTAATTCTACTAGACCTATCTGCAGCCTTCAACACAGTAAACCATGCAATACTGATCAACCGCCTCACCAAAATCAGATTAAAGGATAAAACACTGCAATGGTTCTCATCTTATCTAACACAAAGAACATACCAGGTATCAATCAATGACACCCTTTCAAGGAAAATAAACCTTGACACAGGAGTTCCCCAAGGATCAGCACTATCAGCAACGCTTTTCAACATTTACCTTCTACCGATATGCCACTTCCTATCGAAACTGAAACTGAACCACTTCATTTACGCTGATGACATACAAATACTCATCCCAATACAAAACTCTCTAGAAGATACATACAAAAAAAGGCCAACTACCTCACAAAAATAAAACAATTGCTAAATAACATGAGACTCATTCTAAACATTGATAAGACCGAAATTATCCTGCTAGACAGAAAAAACAATCCCATACCCATGCCACCCCTCAACATAACGAATTATAACACAGCAATCTCCCCCGTCACACACGCATGCAACCTTGGAGTCATAATTGACAAGGAACTATCCTTCAAGAACCACATCTCCGTAAAAATAAAAGACGGTTACCACAAACTCCTAACACTACGACACTTAAAACCATTCCTGTCTCCCAATGATTTCAGAACAGTACTCCAATTACTCATCGTCTCCAACCTGGATTACTGCAACTTGCTGCTGTTCAACTTACCTCTCACCACCATCCGACCCCTCCAAATCCTTCAAAATACAGCTGCCTGAATACTCACAAGAACAAGAAAATTCGATCACCTTACCCCTACTCTCATTTCACTACACTGGCTTCCAATAAAATACAGGATTCACTACAAAATACTCTCCATAATTCACAAAATAATATACAAAAAACAAACTAACTGGCTCAGTGCATCCATAAAACTCCACGCACCAAACAGAAATCTCTGATCAGCGAGCAAAGGCCTAATAAAAATCCCATCATCCCGGCACAAACTCATCTCAACCCGGAAGAGAGCCATATCCCTTGGAAGCCCAGAACTATGGAACTCCCTACCAATAGACCTGAGAACACAACAAAACATAAAAACCTTCAAAAAAGACCTAAAAACTTGGATGTTTACAAAAGCCTACCAAACCTCCAAATGTCACCATTCTTAAAATGACTATACCAGAGTAAGCTAAACAAAACTACACCTTAACAACTCTATGAAACAGCATAAACGAGATTGACTAAAGAAAAATACCACGAACTAATATATGTTTTATTAATTGTTTAAATCAATCCTTTGTAAATCATTGTGACTCTAAAAATGTATATACGAGATTGACCAAAAACACTACGTTAACTAATATATGCCTATATGATTATAAAATCGATCCTTTGCAAACCGTTGTGATGACGATATCGAACGACGGTATATAAAACTCGATAAATAAATAAATATACAGATGTATGTAAGCAGTTTTGCACGAACAACGCTTTTAAAATCAACCTCTAAGTTTTTAGCTGAAAATTAACAAATTTTTCCTAAAATTTAGGGGTCTAAATTTAGGCCTGCTATTCATTTCCCTAGATTTAGGATCCTCAATTAGGTATCTAGTGTTGCAAATCAGTGTTAAGCCATTAATTTTGTTTACTTTAACTCAACCCCTGTAGCAACCCACTTTTTAGAGACCTAAATTTAGGAATCTAGAGAAACTAGGAGGTCCATAGTCAGCTGCTAAGCAGCTCAGCTCGTTTAGCCGGACAAACTTATCCATCTAACTTATCCTATATATTCAGCAGAATGGCCATGCTGTTTAATGTATCTGAATATCTTAAAGTTAGCCAGACAAGTTTATCCAGCTAACTTTGGATGGGTGTACAGGCCAACCAGAGTTAACAGGATACGTTATCTGGCTAACTCAGTTCCTCCCAGTTAGTTTCCCGAAATGCCTTTGACTTATCTAGGCAAAGTATAGCTAGATAAAAAGTTATCCAGCTTGAATTTAGCTGGATAAGTGCCCAAACATTAATTTAAACAGGTAACTTCTGTTATCTGGATAAATGCTCCTGAATATGGACCAATGGGAGCCTAAATTCAGGCACTCAGAATTTCAAATGCACCAAATTAGGTGCCTAACTCCCAGAGTTAATCATCTTCTTTCTGTTTTCATCACTCTTGGCCATGGTGGGGTAGGGGACAAGGCAGGACTGAAACCATGTTCTGCCTCCTCACAACAGAATATCATGAATTAGATCTGAAATATGTGTATAATTCAGCCTATTGCTTGTTTCTTTTACACCCTTTTGAAAACAAGAGCCCATATAAACTCAGATATGCTTGAAAACAATCCTGTGCTATAGTTCCGTATGGAGAACAGAGGCAGTCTTGCAACCTATGATTAGTCAGCCCATTGCTGTACCGGCTTCATAATATAAGCCAAAACAAGCACATTGAGGCATTATATGAAGGTTGCAAGGCACTCACACCAAACGATTGGATTTCCCATTTATATAGTTGAATCTTATTTGTGTGATTTAAAACATATTTAAGCATGATTTTTAGAAGCAAAAAATGAATACATAAATCTGTGTAAACTATACATTTAGTCATATACCAGTTTGATAAGGTTCAAAACACAAATAACTAAATAATCATCTTCATCTACAAATAGGTTTCACAATTAACTTCTTTTCTGCTATTCAGGCTGATCCAGTCCAGCAAATAACCCATTGTTGGCCATATTTACTAAGTCACAGTAAAATGTTGCTAAAAGCACTGTTTTAGCACAGGAGAAAACTTTGCTGGATTTACTAAACTGCAGTCACTGGACTACTTCAGTTTAATAAATCCTGCAGAAATGTATACTTGCATATCATGAGGCTCATTAACACAGCTGCATTGGGCCTGATTTAAGCCTCAGGAAATAAGACAATGAAGGTTTGCAATAATTGCAGATTTCACCCATTATTTCCAGTGACAGCACAATAATATATTTTACTGTTCATTAAATCGCTTTTACCATGCATAAATGCTTCATCATAGCTTAGTAAATAAAACCCTATATGAATGGACTTATAGTCCTGCTTTTCTTACAGCAATCCAAGTTATGATCCATGCATGCAAAAGAATAAAACCAGGACTGGATTAGCTTGATGAACAGAAATAGTTTCAGTTGGAAACGCTTTCTACAAGAACATACCAAATGATTAGACTACTTTAAACAAGGAAGGAAGTGACAATTATGCGTAAGAGTGAATTCTCCAGCATGTTTCAACTTTACCATATTGGAAATTACCTGAACCTGATATTTTCATTAGGGTAAATTCTAGGCCCATGGTTGGCCTTTACCCCATATTTGAATCTGCTCAGCCTACCCTGAGCAAAATTACTGTGCTTCTGGACAGCCTGATTCTATCACCTCATAAGCACTGTTCTGACTTGAGTTGAAATATGCTAAAAATATACAAATTCTTTATCATTAACCAAATAATTCTGATATCTTTAAGTCAATCACTCTGAACTGAAATATAATTCAAGACATACCTGATTTGTTGAACGCTTGTTCTTCTGCAAAAATATTTTAGAACATGTAAGATTATTCATATTTACAATTGACTTTTTAATGATCTTCAATTTTCATTAATATTATAAAAGCAATAGCCAAAAATATTTATACATGCAATGTGGTTATATTTATGCAGTACTTATAATACTCAAAAAAATGAATCATACAGTGGATTCTATACAAGATAAATAAATATATGAATAAAATTAATGACAATGATAAATTAGAACCCTTTATAAAAACACATTTTTACCTATTTATGTCATACATAAATTCATTCTTAATTATTCTCATTATCAGAATAAAATCAATAGGTATGGGATTACTAGGCAGGCATGATGGTTCACTAAAACTTAAGATATTTTATTCTAGAATGCAATATATTTATGATAAACAGTGAAAAATGTTTCTTCCTAAAACAGGCTTTCTAAAGATTTTCTTCGTGCTAGTCTTACAAGAAGTTAATCTGCCCAAGTGGACTACCAATTTGCTTGCAAAAAATCATCAAAATACATAAATGTATGTTGTTTGAATAAACTTGTGTTGGGTTGGCTAGATGAGTGACTAGAAAGATGAGCTTCACATGGAAAATTGAGTTTTAAATGCTTCCTTGAGCACTTTATTTTAAAACTTTTACAATCTGAAGGCTATGCCTCTGGACATAAGAATCTCTGGCCTGCCTCAGCAGAAACAAAGCATAAAAAGTCTTTTGATCCTTACCTCAGAGAATTAAGAAAGTCCAGGACTATTAGTGCAGCAATAGGGGTATGCATGAAAACTTTTGTTTTACTTCCCATTTTTTCTTCTTTTGTTCATTTTGTTTTATAGTTTGTCATTTATGGTGCATTTGTGGTTTATGTCATTTCCATTAAGGTCAATGGGGGAAGCAAGGCTTCAGATTTTTTACTACAACATTGGAGTTTTCCATCTAAGCTTTTTGAAACTTGCAGGTAGGTATCAGAAGCAGTGGCAAGAGCATCCCAAGGCACTGAGAGAAAACGGCAAGGAAGCCAGAGCGGAGGCATCAATTAACCAAGGCACAGAGAAAGGGCCCAAGGCAGAAAGAGCAGAGGCAAAAACATCCCAAGACACCAAGGTGAGGCAAAGCAGCAGAACCACTGACGTGAATACCCCAAAGCATGAGAGAGGGCCAAGACAAAATCAGCATCAGTAACCATGTTCCAAAGCACCAAGGGAGGGGGCAAGGCAGCAGTAGTAGAAGCATGTATTTTGGGGGGGGTTTTAGCAAGCGACACAACTTCCAAAGATTGTTTTCTCCAGGAAGAATAGCGTGCACTAAAGAAATATTATAATACCTCGCAGGTTAAAAAATATAAATACAATTTTTAGCTCAGGCCTGTGAATGTGAGAAGGAAAAATGATATGAAGGTATGGTTTTCCTCCACACTGGTCACTGGAAAGCTTTGGTCCATACATACCTGCAGTGGATTTACTTTATCCTTTGTTCTGATACCCAAGGCACTGAGAGGCATGGCAGAGGAAACAGTGGTATCAACACCCTAAGGAATTGAGCGAAGGAAGAGCAACTACACCCTGGCTATTTTCCTGTGCCTCAGATCCCAGCTCAAGATGACGCAGCTGCCATCCATGCACTCCAGCCCAAGGGCTGAAGATCAGAGGCATCAATACCTGAAGGTACTGAATGAGTTCTTAGGCAGAGTTAAACGAAAGACAAGGCAACAAGAGAGCCCAGCACCAATTACCTTTCTCTCTGGTCAGTGCAGGAAATGTGACAAACAGAAGACTGCCTCCCTAGTGCCACTCAAGCACTGAAGTCCTTCAAATTGAGCTTAGACCTGGTTTTATGCCAGGAGTGGCCCACAAAACATGTAGAGCAGGTCTTTTCTTAGTTGGGTTATATGGGAATGCAGCCCATAATGAATGGTATATGCCACTGAACACTAACTATCAGATAAGACTAATAGTCAGAAAGTACCATAAGGGAATTTGAAAATGACTTTGAAGACAAAGTTTAAGGCTGTGTGAAATTATTAGAGATAAACAGGTGGCGTTCAAGCCATCCACCCACTGGAGTCAACCCCATGGTATAGTCAGTAGTTTTGGGATGGTGGATCACCTGTATCATGTGTAACCAATTTGGACACCCACAGCATTCAGCAAGGGCCAATGCGGCAGGAGGGTGGGCAAAAGGATAAAGCATCTTGAGCACTGGCATCAGCATCCCAAGGCACTGAGTGCAGCATCAATAGGAAAAGTGCTGAAGGGGAGGGGATCCAGCATAGAGACTGATTTTCTCTTTTCAATGCATTTGCTGATGCTGTTGCTTGTAGTAGGACACAGGGTCCTCAGCATGAAAGTTTGCCCAGCAAGCACCAAGAGAGGAGCAGGACAGCATGAGCAGTGGGCGAGGGTTGAGGACACCATAGTTATGGAATCAACATTCCAAGGCATCTAGGGACCCAAAGGCACCAAGAAAAGAACAGGATAGTACAGCTGAGGAAACAACACTCCATATCATCAGCTGTTACAGGTCTGGACTGTTGGAAGCTGTGACGTAACCTTAATGTTCAAAGTAAGTAGTTCAACAGAGAGAATGCACAGCCTCTTAATGATAAGTTCCAAAAACCGTTTAGTATTGTTTTGAGAAACAAAACATCTATGCAAAACAAGAAAGCCTAGTCTCTTTAGAAGCTGCAGCTCAGTTGCAGGGCAGATCAGGAGGTAAAACTGAAAGCAGCAAACAGGGAGAGAGAGAAAGAGAAACAAGGTGTGTTTTATGACACCAGCTCAGCCGCCTTGTCCAATTGCAAGCCATAAGTGCTAAATGGAGAAAGAGGGAAACAGTTTAATATTATCTTATTGGGTGCAATCATGCATTAGTTCAATACACACTAACATACACAAGAAGCTATTCAGCTTGGAGAAGAGATGGCTGAGGGAGGAGATGATAGAGGTCTTTAAAATCATGAGAGATCTTGAAAGAATAGATGTGAATCAGTTATTTACACTTTCGGATAATAGAAGGACTAGAGAGCACTCCATGGAATTAGCAAGTAGCACATTGAAGACTAATTGGAGAAAATTATTTATTACTCAACGCACAATTAAGCTCTGGAATTTGTTGCCAGAGGATGTGGTTAGTGCAGTTAGTGTAGCTGGGTTTAAAAAAGGCTTGGATAAGTTCTTGGAGAAGTCCATTAACTGCTATAAATCAAGTTGACTTAGGGACTGGCCTCTGCTATTACTGGCAGCAGTAGCATGGGATCTTCTTGGTGTTTGGGTACTTGCCAGGTTCTTATGGCCTGGATTGGCCTCTGTTGGAAACAGGATGCTGGGCTTGATGGACCCTTGGTCTGACCCAGCATGGCAATTTCTTATGTTCTTAACCTTTCCTCCCTTTCATACTTTTAGGAATTGATGTTCCCATCATGGACAAGGAGACCTGTAGCCATTCTGAGGCTTGAACATGAGCCATTTGATATTCGAATGATGGTCATTAATTTTGCTATGTTTGTTTGAGCCAAAGTTCACTGTAGGTATTCAGAGGATTGATTGTGAATTAGTTTCTTTAGGTAGATTCATCCCTATCACCTACTCGCATTCAAACAACAGAGGCCATAGTATCCCAAGGCACTGAGAGGGGCAAGGCAGCAGGAATAGTGGCATCAACACTCTAAGGCACTGAGTAAAGGCCAAGGCAGAAGAAATGGAGGCAAAAACATTCCGAGGGGAAAAGAGAGGGCAGTGCTAAATTTCTGCCCATCCATTGGATGCAGCAAATGTGGCATACAGAAGACTGCCTACCTGGTACCACTCAGGGGCCCAGGTCTTTCTGATTAAGGTTAAGGCTGTGAATGATGTTAGACTGGTAGCACCTTGCAGTTCACTGGGATCAGCTCTTCTCATCTATGGGTTGTTTGGGGTTACAGCCCGAAATTGGTGTTAAAATTCATGAAAGGCTCAATACCTGATAACACTAATAGCCTGTAACTACCAAAAGGGAATTTGAAAAGAATTTTGAGCATATCTTATTACTTTGGGCCCACAGAGAGTTAGTTTTGCTTAAGAAGCAGTGCTGTGCTGACTGTGCTGCTGTGTCATGCAAACACATAGAAAATATGCAACATGGAACCAGCAGAACAAGAGCTTAGATCATTTACTTATGCACTGTTTGGAGGCTGCTTTCTAAACTTTCATTTCTCCGACTCTGGCATGCTTTCTTTAAAACAAACAAAACAAAAGTGGCTCTTCAAGCTGTATATTCTCTCCCTTGCTCCCTTATCACACACAGCCTCAGATTACAAAATATTTAAACCTTCCCCCCCCCCCCCCCCCCCCCGAAACAATCAAGCCAGGATAGGATGGTTGAAGAATCCTGCCAAGTGATTGGTCACAGCTTCTTTTTCCTCCCTCCCTCCCCCCAGCTGGCTTAGTCAAAATAAATAAATAAACGTGCATTGCTTCCTCCATAGGTTTTAATTTGGAGAAAAACAACATAAATGACATAGAAACAAAATTTCTTTAGCAATTTTGTTTTATTTCAGATGTAAATGACACAAAATGAAATAGCTTATGTTGCTGATGTTTTCAAGTCATTTTCAAATGATGGCAGTATTCATACCAGCCATAGTAGTCATTTAAACTTTATCTCAGGGTTAAAATCAAAAGATAAGTTTAACATTCTTATTGAAAGGCTAGAAACTGATTCTGCCTTCCAGGTATCAAATGGCCTATCCCACATACAGGAAGCAGTCAATTGTTCTACTTCCTGTATAATTCTCCTATGCCCTTCTGTTCCTATGTGTTTTTAAGGCAGCAGACAGACTCAAAATCAGTTTCACTGAAATCACTTGGCTGTCTAACCAAACAGCAAGACCCTTTCCACTGGTAAACGTTTAAGCTTCTTAGTGCAAGGTTTAGCAACCCTGTCATATTCCCCCTCTCCTCAGAGTGCTGCCAGTAGCCTCTTTAGTGCTTTATTGATCCCTCCTTTTCCAGGAAAAGAAATCTGCATTGGTATACAATCTAGCTGCATAGCAGTCAAGGGATGTAGGACCAAATATCAGTGAGTTATTATGCCTTTGGGTCTTTCATGTGATACAATCATTTTAAAACTGCATGGTTAATTAACATTGTCAATTGGTTTCTAAGGAGAAAAAATGGAGAGTTCTACAGCCTTGGGTTGCCTTTTCTCCAAGTGTTTTTTTTTGTCAGCAGCGCCTCCTTCCACCCTCATTGCCTTTAAGTGCATTCTTACCACAGCCTGCGATCAGCTGTAACTAGAAACGGCTGATCGTTTTGGTTTTTTTTTATATTGTCTCAAACCCAAGAGTCAGGGCTGCAGCAATTTTAGAAAAAGATCAGCTGTTGAAGGGCAGGCAGGAAGGAGATGCGTGGATAGCCACTCAAGAGGAAGGAAAAATTGTTGAGAATATTTTCAGCTGAGATGTTCATGGTGTAAAGTCTGGCTTCCTCGCTGCGCTCCCTGCACCCTTGTTGTCACCTGCCAGCAGCCAGGGGCTGCACTTAAGCTAGCATCTCTGCTTCCTGTGCTGCACGGGTGCAGTCTTGAGGTCTGAGATCACATGGTTCATTCCGAAAGGCTTACACCTTGTACAGCTTAGAAAGCTGACACAGTATGAAGGGCTGCTCCTCTTGCCTTGCTGCCTTTTCTCCACTTCCACTGTTCATTTGATTTTCTCAGTGTTGGAAATCTAGAGAATTTCTCCTCCAACACAGAAAAGGGGAATATTGGAAAAATATTGGAAATATTGGAAAAAAGTCCTATTCAGGAATAGATAAACCTCACTGTAAACAATTATTCACCTAGCATGATGTGCGCTGATATAGGCAGACAACAAATATTTTAAATAAATAAAATTACATCTCTAACACATATTTTAAACAACAACCAGATCAGGGCAACTGGAGACACAGCTATTCACCAAGCATTGCCTTCTCCTCCCACCTCAAGCCTCCTCTCATCTGTCTGACAACCACCCATATTGAAGGAGGGTTGTAGCACCATGGGGACAACCATTTTCAATTGTATCAGGCCCCAGCTGCTCTGTACTTACCGCTGCAGTTCTGCAAGTGGTCAGTACAGGCATGCCTCACACTTCTTGAATGTACGAGTTTTGAGTGCGACCAAACTATTACCCACCCATGCTACTTGCTTCACCATCAGGCCCAGGAAGGCATGTGCAAGCAGTCATGATAGCTACACTGACACAATTTTGGACCCTTGCTGGCTAAGGATGGCAACCTGCGTTCAGTTTCTAGGCCCAGTTTCATCTCTTTTACCAAAAAGGGTTGGAGTATTGTGGGATCAATATTCACATGCTCTAAGAGAAGGCAGTCCTAGCTATCACTTAATAGTACTCTCTATTAACTGGCTCATGAACACACTTGTGCTAGGTTCCAGAGAGAATTGCAATCCTTGACTTTCAGACTCAGGACTACAATGGCTGGGCTAGATGAAAGGAGGAATAGAGAACAAAAACATGGAAAACCCTAGCTAGCTACAAATGAAGTTTTATGACCATCAACTCATGTCATGCCTGGCTCTCCACGCCAGATGAACTTATGGCTGTGGCCAGATGCTACTGCCACATTCCTCCTGACTCTCCGTGCCTCACGTGGCAGCTGGGATGCCGCCAACCAACGCTCTGACTCCGGGCCTCCTTAGGCGCGTGCTCCATCTGTCCTTCCTTTAAAGGCCCAATGGCGGGAACTCCTGGATCGACCCCGGCTGATGACATCACAAGCCTGAGATATTTAAGCACCTCCTCTGGCCTACGCTAACTGACTTGGCAATGAGTTCCCTGAGCTCTTCTGGTGCTTGTTTCCTGTTCTCCGGACCTGCGGTTCCTGCCTTAGATCTCTGCTCTCTGACTGCGGACTCTGGCTCTGGGTACCCACTCCTCGGGGGCCTGCTCTGTGCTTCCTTTCCTGGAACTCTGTCTCCGCACTTCCCCACTCCTTGGGGGTAGCCGCTGCACTACTTCACCAGAGAACCTGCCTCTACACTTCCCCGCTCCTCGGAGTAGCCACAGCACTACTACGCCTGAGACCCTGTCTCCACGCTTCCCCGCTCCTCAGGGCAGCCTCTACATTACTACACCAAAGATCCTGTCTCCACACTCCCCGTTCCTCGGGGTCTGCCCTGCACACTTCCGTATTGGCGATCCTTCCTCTGGTATATCCTCTCTCCAGACCTGCTCAGCACTGCAATATCATTGAACTGACTCTCTCTATCCCCCTTCCTCGGGGTTCTTCGCAGTATTTCTACAGTGCAGGCGCCTGCGATCATGTGGCTGTGAAGCAGGCAGTCTCCTACATCTCCTCTCTGCTGGGCCACAGCCATGGTCCTGTTGCCTTTGTTCCAGACAACCTCGCCTCCCGACGGTGGGGGACCTGTGGGACCCAACCTCTCAGCTATCGTCAACCCCCACCTCGGGCCAAGGGTCCACGAAACCTACAAAAACCTAACAGATTGCCAAGTCCATTGATCTGGCAGAGGTCTCAACTATACAGGCCATTCCTAGCCTGGCAACAAAGAATCAGCGAGCAACAAAAGTTCTTGGAAACACTAGCAGCTGCCACAGACATTTGAGCACCCGATTGGACGTCGCTGGGACGGTAACCACTAAGTCTCCCAAGCTCAATGCTTCTACCTCTGTGCCGGTTTCCTCGGCCGGCTGTTCCATTGCCGGCACCTCCATGCTTCTCTGGAAACCCCCTGATATTCAGAGGTTTCCTGAACCAATATAACATGCACTTCTGCCTGTAACCGGCTTATTTCCCCGACGTGATTACCAAGACCATTTACATACTTTCTCTCTTGGATGGTAAGGCCTTGGCCTGGGCTTCATCCCTTTGGGAGCTTGCTGACCCTGTCCTTCGAGATCTGCCCAGGGTCGCTCCCATCTTCGAAGACCTTGGCAGAAAATCCGCTTCTGATCCACACTTCTCCATCTCTAACAGGGCACCAGGTCCTTGACTGATTACGTCATAGAATTCCAGACCCTGGTGTCAGAGCTCCATTGGACCCCTGACTATCTTTGATCCATTTTTCTCGAGGGATTTTTCAAATCAAAGATGAATTGGCGGCCTGTTGAATTACCTGCATCTTTTGGACTCTTTAATAGATCTTGCCGGGCAGATTGACCGCCATCTCCAAGAGCATTCACAGAGGAACCCAAGCTGCCAGAAGATCTACGCCAAGCCCATCTCGCATTCAACGCTCTTCTCTCTCCCAGGCTGGACTCAGCTCAACACAAGGCTGAGGAAACCTATGCAAATGGGTTCAGAGCAAGCTTTCACCCAAAGAACGAGCCGCCGCCAACAATCAGGCCTCTGCTTATATTGCAGCAAATCCGGACACGCCTTAGCCACATGCCCCATCTGTCTGGGAAACTCCCAGGCCTAGGTTTAGTGGGAGGACTGCTCCTAGGCCTGACTTCCCCTTCTCCTCCAGTGACTCTGCCTGTCTCTATCAAGCTGGACAATCAAGAATTTCATACCCTGGCTCTTGTGGACTCTGGTGCTGGTGGAAACTTTATTTTAAAACAATTGAGGGAACACCTCTGGATTCCCACCATCTGCTCCCCAGTACTCTTTTCTTCCATCCACGGAGAGCCACTACCTGGTCAAGTTACCCATACCACAGCTGCTATCCTTCTTCACACTGGGTCTGTGCACATGGAGTCCATCTCCTTCCACATTCTGAACAAGGCTATACATCCTGTGGTCTTAGTCCTGCCATGGCTACAACAGCACCCCCCATTTGACAGGGCCACCTTACAACTTTCCCGCTGGGGTTCCTCCTGCCACGCCAACTGACTGGAGCCCGTCTCGCCTTTACCCTGCCTTAGTTCTTCGCTTTTACTACCTGGCCTTCCTCCTCAATACTCAGCTTATGCAGATGTGTTCTCCAAAAAAGTTGTGGACACTCTACCTCCATATCATACGTACGATTGTGCAATCAACTTGTTACCCAACACTGAGCCTCCTTGGGGCAGAATCTACCCATTGTCACTCACAGAGACTCAGGCCATGTCGGAGTACATCTGTGAGAACCTGGCTAAGGGGTCCATTTGACCCTCCAAGTCTCCTTCCAGAGCGGGTCTTTTCTTTGTAGGGAAAAAAGATGGACCGCTCCATCCCTGCATCGACTACCGGGGTTTGAACGAGATTACCTTGAAAAACCGCTATCCACTACCTTTATTTCTGAACTTTTTGACAGGCTCCAGGGAGCGAAATCTTCTCCAAATTGGATCTCAGGGGAGGCTATAATTTAGTTCGAATCTGCAAGGAGATGAATGTCCAGGCCTTCGGTCCAGGCCAGCTTTTAATACTCGAGACGGCCCACTTTGAATACCTTGTGATGCCGTTTGGCCTTAACAATGCTCCAGCTATCTTCCAGAATTTAATGAACGAGGACTTCAGGGATATGTTATACCAATGTGTTGTGGTCTATCTCGACGATATCTTAGTGTTCTCCAAAGACCTACAGAGCCACCGCCACGATGTCTCTCACGTCCTCCAGCGACTACGAGACAACCAGCTCTATGCCAAACTCGAAAAGTGTTCTTTCGAGCAGGCGACCATTCCCTTTCTTGGCTATAGTCTCCAGTCAAGGTTTCAGAATGGAGTCTTAGAAGTTGAAAAGCATTCGAGATTGGCCTCAGTCTACGGGCCTTCGGTCCTTACAAAGATCCTTGGCTTTGCCAATTACTACTGGTCCTTCTTTCATCATTACTCCATTCTGACCACAGCCCTCATGGCCATGACTTGCAAGGGCGCTAATCCATCCCATTAGTCACCCGAAGCTATGACCACCTTCCAGGACCTCAAGACCACTTTTCTCCATGAGCCGTGTCTCTGTCATCCGGATCCCAGACGCCCATTCATTGTCAAGGTCAATGCCTCTGATGTAGGAGTAGGGGCAGTCCTAAGCCAGTACTTGACTACTCATACCGTACATCCATGCTTCTTCTTTTCCAGACGCTTCTCCCCCGGAACTATGCTATAGGGAATAAGGAGCTACTGGCTATCAGGCTAGCCTTTGATGAATGGCCGTCCCTGGCTCGAGGGAGCCCAGCATCAGATCACAGTATATACCAACCACAAAAACCTTGAGTACTTACACCGTGCTCAACATGCACAGTGGGACGCCCCTGAGGACTCTTGTAACCTCTGCCTATCCCTAGTGAGCTGTGGACCCATATCACCACTGATTTTATTGTGGACCTTCCTCCCTCCTTGAGTAACAACACCATTTGGGTCACAGTAGACAACTTTTCCAAAATGGCTCACTTCGTGGATCTCCCTGGTCTTCCATTGGCACCTCAACTCGCGCAATTGTTTATCCACCATGTGTTCCGGCTCCACAGTCTTCCAAAACATATCCTTTCAGAACGTGGAGTCCAGTTTACTGCCCAATTCTGGAGGTCCCGCTGCAAAAAGTTCAATGTCTCTCTAGATTTCACCTCTTCTTATCACCCCAAGCCAATGGGCAAGCGGAGAGAACTAACAGGACTCTTAAACAATTTCTTTGGGCCTATGTTAATCTCCAGAAAAATGATTGGTCTGACCTCCTTCCCTGGGCTGAGTTCACCTTGAATTCACACCCTTCATCATCCACTGATTCATCACCTTTCCAGGTAGTCTATGGACGTCAGCCTCTCCCACCACTACCACTTCCATTATCTGTTCCCTCACCAGTGACCCAGTCAACCGCCCAGGAGTTACATCAACTCTGGAACTACACAAAACAGTTGCTACAGCAAGCATCCCAAAGGGCTAAAAAGTTCTTTGATGCTCATCACCGAGAAGCACCCCAGTTTAAACTAGGCGACAAGATGTGGCTCAGCACCTGGTTTATCCGTCTCAAGCTTCCTTCATCTCGCTTTGTTCCCAGGTACATTGATCCCTTTCCGGTGCTTCCGCCATTTGGGTCCAGTCTCCTACAAACTCCGGCTTCCCTCCTCTCTCAAGATCCACAACGCCTTCCATGTATCCTGACTAAAACCCTTAGTACTGTCTGGATTCTCCAGGAATCCACCGGACCATCAACCATTGTCATCCGAAGTGGACGTGACATACCAAGCTCAAGATGTCCTTGATGTGCGTAAACGTGGAAAGAAATGGGAGAACCTCCTGTCTTGGGAAGGCTTCAGACCAGAAGAAAACAGCTGGGAGCCTGCCACTAATATTCTTGATAAGGATCTCATCAAGCAATTTCATGCCACGTATCCTCTGAAACCCAAACCCCTGGGGGGCCTAAGGAAGGGGGGTACTGTTATGACCGTTGGCCGCGGCCATCCACGGCCAACCCAACTCACGTCATGTCATGCCTGGCTCTCCACTCCGGGTGAACTCGTGGCTGTGGCCAGCCGTTACCGCCACGTTCCTCCTGGCACTCTGTGCCCCACGTTGTGGCTGGGATGCCGTTGACCAACACTCTGACTCCGGGCCTTCTTTGGTGCGTGCGCCATCTGTCCTCCCTTTAAAGGCCCAATGGCGGGAACTCCAGGATCGTCCCCGGCTGATGACATCACAAGCCTGAGATATTTAAACAGATCCTCTGGCCTATGCTAACTGACTTGGCAAGGACTTCCCTGAGCTCCTCTGGTGCTTGTTCCTGTTCTCCGGACCTGCGGTTCCTGCTTTAGATCTTTGTTGTCTGACTCTGGACTCTGGCTCTGGGTACCCGCTCCTCGGGGACCTGCTCTGCACTTCCTTTCTTAGAACTCTGTCTCTGCTCCTCGGGTTAGCCACTGCACTACTTCACCAGAGAACCTGCCTCCACGCTCCCCGCTCCTCGGAGTAGCCTCAGCGTTACCACACCAGAGATCCTGTCTCTACACTTCCCTGCTCCTTGGTAAACCTCAGCATTTCTACACCAGAGATCCTGTCTCTACGCTTCCCCACTCCTCAGGGTAGCCTCAGTGTTTCTACACCAGAGATCCTGTCTCTACGCTTCCCCGCTCCTCGGGTAGCATCAACATCATATACCAGAGACCCTGTCTCCACCTACGTTTCTACACCAGAGATCCTGTTTCCACGCTTCCCCACTCCTTGGGGCAGCCTCAGCATTACCACATCAGGGGTCCTGTCTCCACGCTCTCCGTTCCTTGGGGCCTGACCTGCACGCTTCTGCATTGGAGATCCTTCCTCTGGTATATCCACTCTCCAGACCTGCCCAAGCACTGCAATATCATTGAACTGACTCTCTCTGTCCCCACTCCTTGGGTTCTCCGCAGTATTGCTACAGTCCAGGTGCCTGCGATCATGTGGCTGTGATGCAGGCAGTTCTCCTACACCTCCTCTCTGCTTGACCACAGCTGTGGTACTGTTGCCTTTGTTTCCAGACAACCTCGCCTCCTGACGGTGGGGACCTGTGGGGCCCAACCCCTCAGGTAGTGTCAACCCACACCTCGGGCCAAGGGTCCATGAAACCTACAAAACCTAACATGAAGATTCATGTCTTCATAGCCAACTTTGGGCAGGTTCTCATTATGCTAGAAGCCCAATGGAACAAAAGGAAATATCAATAAATGAATAAAGACTTAACAGACACCTGTACCAATCTACCCCCCCTTCCCCAATTCCTTTTTGTCTCTTTCATCCATTTTCACAGTCCAGTTTCCCCTATTTTGATACCCAATCCTATGAGGCTGGATCTTCCAACTCCCATTATCTGTGTCATAGGCTTACCCAGCAAACATGGGAGGAACCTGTCTCCCCACCCTTTTTCTTTCAGACTTTGAGGCTGATATTCAAAGAAAGACAAGTTCTTAAATTTGTAAATCGTTGTCATCGTGATTTGGAATGACTGTATATAAAATGGCTAAATAAATAAACAAACAAATAAATAATAAATAAATTAGGGACCTATTTTCAGCTGGATTTAGGAACCTAACAGGCTAATTTTAAATTGAGCATGTATGCATCCATACATGCACGTAATGGAGTGTGAGCAAAGATATGTAGGCATTTTAAATCATGCGCACAATTTTGCACATGTTTTAAAATACACCAACTGCACTTAAGTATGTTCCTAATTTTAAGAGGTTACTTGAGCATAGTGCATGTGTATTCCATAGATCTTTGACAGCTTTTACATGCGTACGTAAGCGGATTTTAGAACATGCTCATGCAAGGGACATTCCCAGTTTTCCAATGAGTCCACTAGTATGTCCATTTATTCTTGAGGTCTTCCAGACCCCTCTGGATCGTCATCATGCATGCCCCCCCAGTTGAACTGGACTCCTAACCCGTTGTGTAAGCCCTAAGTGCAACATCTGCAGACTGGCTCCTCATCAGGAGCAGCAGTAAAGTTAAACGGATAAAAGCCTACAGGCATTGTGGTTTCCTGTTTTAAAATATGAAGTTATGTGCGAAAGTGGTGGCCCCGCCCATGCCCTGCTCTTTTCTGCCCCCTTATATTTCACATGGGTACATACGCTTGTAATTTGCATCTTTCTAAAATCTGTGTTGCTTGCGCACAGCCTACATTGGGGATGGATTCTTCGGGGCAGGAGCCCCCCTTCCGGAGATCGTTTCTTCTTTGGGGCAGGAGCCCCCCCTTTCAGAGATCGTTTCTTCTTCAGGGTAGGAGCCCCCCCCCCCTTCCGGGGATCGTTTCTTCTTCGGAGCAGGAGCCCCTGCTGGGATGAGGTGAGTGGCCTCCCGATGTCCGACGCCTCGACGCAGCCCAGCATAAACGCGCTGACGTCATCCAGCCATGAAAAGAGAGCCCTTTAAATGTTGGGCTCTCTGCAGCGGCATGCCACCTTACCCGCCACCTGCGACCAGCTTCCACCATCCGGGCAGGAGCCCCCTTGCCATCTCAGGGGCAGGAGCCCCCACGCCACATCGGGGATCGATTCTTCAGGGCAGGAGCTCCCCCTTCCTGGGAGCATTTCTTCTTTGGGGCAGGAGCCCCCCCCCCCTTCCAGGGATTGTTTCTTTTTCAGGGCAGGAGCCCCCGCTGGGATGAGGTGAGTGGCCTCCTGATGTCCAACGCAGCCCGGCACAAACGTGCTGACATCATCCCAGCCGTGTCGTGTGCACAAAGGAGCACAAACCAAAGGAGAATGCCCCTTTGTGCGCCCCTTCGTGCACTCCCAAAAAACAGTACAACCGTACTACAAACTCCTAAGGAAAGGTAACAAAATTATCTTGCAAACCAACAAGAAATGCAATCACCTCACCCACCAGAAAACATACAACCAGAGTCCCAAAAGGGAAAGCAACAAGGACTAGCTAAAGGAATCGACAAAAGAAAGAATAAACAAGAAACCACAGAAGGCAACACAAAAAATGAAAGAACCAAAGAAATATGTCAATCAACAACAAGAAAACATCACCCGAATTAACACTAAGTCATTCAGCAGCTACATAACATTATCATTCCTCCTATTCAACGCACAATCTATAGTAAAGAAAATACCAGTCATATCCAACCTACTCGATAATCATAAACCTGATTTCATAGCCATCACGGAAACATGGATTAAAAAACACCGACACAGTCCTAATCAACCAAATAAATAACCCCAACTACAGAACATTCTCAATCCCCCGACCAAAAAAGGAAAGGAGAAGGACTAATGCTCATCATAAAATAACTACAGATGAAACTTCTCCAAACCAACATCAACCTACCACTGGAAATCACTCTATTCGACTCACCTCATCTACAGATATGCCTAGTTTACTGTCCCCCCAACTCTCTAGATCGGAACAACTCAACCCTTATAGAATTCTTCTTATCTAAGCTTACTATCACCAAACCCATCATCATCTTAGGAGACTTTAACATCCACACCGATGCAACTCCCCAATCCCCCACCTGCAAAATAATAGATGCACCATCAACACTTGGACTTAATCAAATCATCAAAGTTCCAACGCACAAAGCAGGGCACACACTAGACCTCGTCCTCGTCATCATCAACACCAACCATACGGACTATCCACCATATAATTACCACTAATATACCATGGTCAGACCACTTGCTAATCTACACCAAACTGTCCTCCAACTATATACTGACAGCAGAAAAAAACCCACCTAAAACTTTCTCCTACAGACCACCATTCAACATAGAGACACTTCAAGATAATCTACAAATAGAACTAACAAACCTAGAATTATCCAATGCAGAAAACGCCACCTCATCTTGGCTCAAAATTACGAAAACAATAGCTGATAAGATAAACCCCATGATAAAGAAAATTATAAGAAACCCAAATACCAAAACCAATGGTACAATGAAAACATCAGCGCAGCCAAACGCGAACTCAGAAAAAAAAGAAAAAACCTGGAAGATCAACAAAAACACCTAACAACTAAATGCATACCGAGCACAATTAGCATACTACAAAAAAATTATCCTCGAGGCAAAAAAGACTTCTACACTAAAGAAATAAACGAATTCCTTCATAACCCAAGCATGTTATTCAATATAGTACATAGTCTAACCAAATCCACCAATAAACAGAAAATACCAAACTCCAAGCTATCAAGCAATGACCTTGCAGACTTCTTTAATGATAAAATAAAAACCCCTCATAAACAACCTCAAACAACACACAAGATATAAAAATACTAATTAATCAAACATCAAGTTGGCCCAACTTTGAACCAACATCATCGCTGGAAGTCCAAAACATCATAAAAAGAATTAATCCAGCCAAACACCCTATTGACAGCATACCCATACAGACAATCAAAGCAATGAACCATCAATATCCAAAACATTAACTGACATCATGAACCTATCACTCACAGAAGGAACCTACCCTGAATGCCTAAAATCAGAAATTATCAAACCCATCCTAAAAAAGACCAACTTTGATCCAGAAAATCCGCTAAACTACAGTCCAATATCAAATCTACCATTCATGGCCAAAATCATTGAAAAAATTGTCCACTCACAACTCAGTGACCACCTGGAAAGGAACAACATTCTACATCCCACGCAATTCGGCTTCAGGAAAGAACTAAACACGGAAACCCTACTCCTATCATTACATAACACCATCCTCAAAGGCTTTGACAAGGGCCACAGCTACTTTCTAATTCTACTAGACCTATCTGCAGCTCTTCAACACAGTAAACCATGCAATACTGATCAACCGCCTCACCAAAATCAGATTAAAGGATAAAACACTGCAATGGTTCTCATCTTATCTAACACAAAGAACATACCAGGTATCAATCAATGACACCCTTTCAAGGAAAATAAACCTTGACACAGGAGTTCCCCAAGGATCAGCACTATCAGCAACGCTTTTCAACATTTACCTTCTACCGATATGCCACTTCCTATCGAAACTGAAACTGAACCACTTCATTTACGCTGATGACATACAAATACTCATCCCAATACAAAACTCTCTAGAAGATACATACAAAAAAAGGCCAACTACCTCACAAAAATAAAACAATTGCTAAATAACATGAGACTCATTCTAAACATTGATAAGACCGAAATTATCCTGCTAGACAGAAAAAACAATCCCATACCCATGCCACCCCTCAACATAACGAATTATAACACAGCAATCTCCCCCGTCACACACGCATGCAACCTTGGAGTCATAATTGACAAGGAACTATCCTTCAAGAACCACATCTCCGTAAAAATAAAAGACGGTTACCCACAAACTCCTAACACTACGACACTTAAAACCATTCCTGTCTCCCCAATGATTTCAGAACAGTACTCCAATTACTCATCGTCTCCAACCTGGATTACTGCAACTTGCTGCTGTTCAACTTACCTCTCACCACCATCCGACCCCTCCAAATCCTTCAAAATACAGCTGCCTGAATACTCACAAGAACAAGAAAATTCGATCACCTTACCCCTACTCTCATTTCACTACACTGGCTTCCAATAAAATACAGGATTCACTACAAAATACTCTCCATAATTCACAAAATAATATACAAAAAACAAACTAACTGGCTCAGTGCATCCATAAAACTCCACGCACCAAACAGAAATCTCTGATCAGCGAGCAAAGGCCTAATAAAAATCCCATCATCCCGGCACAAACTCATCTCAACCCGGAAGAGAGAGCCATATCCCTTGGAAGCCCAGAACTCTGGAACTCCCTACCAATAGACCTGAGAACACAACAAAACATAAAAACCTTCAAAAAAGACCTAAAAACTTGGATGTTTACAAAAGCCTACCAAACCTCCAAATGTCACCATTCTTAAAATGACTATACCAGAGTAAGCTAAACAAAACTACACCTTAACAACTCTATGAAACAGCATAAACGAGATTGACTAAAGAAAAATACCACGAACTAATATATGTTTTATTAATTGTTTAAATCAATCCTTTGTAAATCATTGTGACTCTAAAAATGTATATACGAGATTGACCAAAAACACTACGTTAACTAATATATGCCTATATGATTATAAAATCGATCCTTTGCAAACCGTTGTGATGACGATATCGAACGACGGTATATAAAACTCGATAAATAAATAAATATCAAGATGTATGTAAGCAGTTTTGCACGACAAACGCTTTTAAAATCAACCTCTAAGTTTTAGCTTGAAAATTAACAAACATTTTTCCTAAAATTTAGGGGTCTAAATTTAGGCCTGCTATTCATTTCCCTAGATTTAGGATCCTCAATTAGGTATCTAGTGTTGCAAATCAGTGTTAAGCCATTAATTTTGTTTACTTTAACTCAACCCCTGTAGCAACCCCACTTTTTAGAGACCTAAATTTAGGAATCTAGAGAAACTAGGAGGTCCATAGTCAGCTGCTAAGCAGCTCAGCTCGTTTAGAGAGCCGGACAAACTTATCCATCTAACTTATCCTATATATTCAGCAGAATGGCCATGCTGTTTAATGTATCTGAATATCTTAAAGTTAGCAGACAAGTTTATCCAGCTAACTTTGGATGGGTGTACAGGCCAACCAGAGTTAACAGGATACGTTATCTGGCTAACTCAGTTCCTCCCAGTTAGTTTCCCGAAATGCCTTTGACTTATCTAGGCAAAGTATAGCTAGATAAAAAGTTATCCAGCTTGAATTTAGCTGGATAAGTGCCCAAACATTAATTTAAACAGGTAACTTCTGTTATCTGGATAAATGCTCCTGAATATGGACCAATGGAGCCTAAATTCAGGCACTCAGAATTTCAAATGCACCAAATTAGGTGCCTAACTCCCAGAGTTAATCATCTTCTTTCTGTTTTCATCACTCTTGGCCATGGTGGGGTAGGGGACAAGGCAGGACTGAAACCATGTTCTGCCTCCTCACAACAGAATATCATGAATTAGATCTGAAATATGTGTATAATTCAGCCTATTGCTTGTTTCTTTTACACCCTTTTGAAAACAAGAGCCCATATAAACTCAGATATGCTTGAAAACAATCCTGTGCTATAGTTCCGTATGGAGAACAGAGGCAGTCTTGCAACCTATGATTAGTCAGCCCATTGCTGTACCGGCTTCATAATATAAGCCAAAACAAGCACATTGAGGCATTATATGAAGGTTGCAAGGCACTCACACCAAACGATTGGATTTCCCATTTATATAGTTGAATCTTATTTGTGTGATTTAAAACATATTTAAGCATGATTTTTAGAAGCAAAAAATGAATACATAAATCTGTGTAAACTATACATTTAGTCATATACCAGTTTGATAAGGTTCAAAACACAAATAACTAAATAATCATCTTCATCTACAAATAGGTTTCACATTAACTTCTTTTCTGCTATTCAGGCTGATCCAGTCCAGCAAATAACCCATTGTTGGCCATATTTACTAAGTCACAGTAAAATGTTGCTAAAAGCACTGTTTTAGCACAGGAGAAAACTTTGCTGGATTTACTAAACTGCAGTCACTGGACTACTTCAGTTTAATAAATCCTGCAGAAATGTATACTTGCATATCATGAGGCTCATTAACACAGCTGCATTGGGCCTGATTTAAGCCTCAGGAAATAAGACAATGAAGGTTTGCAATAATTGCAGATTTCACCCATTATTTCCAGTGACAGCACAATAATATATTTTACTGTTCATTAAATCGCTTTTACCATGCATAAAATGCTTCATCATAGCTTAGTAAATAAAACCCTATATGAATGGACTTATAGTCCTGCTTTTCTTACAGCAATCCAAGTTATGATCCATGCATGCAAAAGAATAAAACCAGGACTGGATTAGCTTGATGAACAGAAATAGTTTCAGTTGGAAACGCTTTCTACAAGAACATACCAAATGATTAGACTACTTTAAACAAGAAAGGAAGTGAAAATTATGCGTAAGAGTGAATTCTCCAGCATGTTTCAACTTTACCATATTGGAAATTACCTGAACCTGATATTTTCATTAGGGTAAATTCTAGGCCCATGGTTGGCCTTCACCCCATATTTGAATCTGCTCAGCCTACCCTGAGCAAAATTACTGTGCTTCTGGACAGCCTGATTCTATCACCTCATAAGCACTGTTCTGACTTGAGTTGAAATATGCTAAAAATATACAAATTCTTTATCATTAACCAAATAATTCTGATATCTTTAAGTCAATCACTCTGAACTGAAATATAATTCAAGACATACCTGATTTGTGAACGCTTGTTCTTCTGCAAAAATATTTTAGAACATGTAAGATTATTCATATTTACAATTGACTTTTTAATGATCTTCAATTTCATTAATATTATAAAAGCAATAGCCAAAAATATTTATACATGCAATGTGGTTATATTTAATGCAGTACTTATAATACTCAAAAAAATGAATCATACAGTGGATTCTATACAAGATAAATAAATATATGAATAAAATTAATGACAATGATAAATTAGAACCCTTTATAAAAACACATTTTTACCTATTTATGTCATACATAAATTCATTCTTAATTATTCTCATTATCAGAATAAAATCAATAGGTATGGGATTACTAGGCAGGCATGATGGTTCACTAAAACTTAAGATATTTTATTCTAGAATGCAATATATTTATGATAAACAGTGAAAAATGTTTCTTCCTAAAACAGGCTTTCTAAAGATTTTCTTCGTGCTAGTCTTACAAGAAGTTAATCTGCCCAAGTGGACTACCAATTTGCTTGCAAAAAATCATCAAAATACATAAATTTATGTTGTTGAATAAACTTGTGATAGGTTGGCTAGATGAGTGACTAGAAAGATGAGCTTCACATGGAAAATTGAGTTTTAAATGCTTCCTTGAGCACTTTATTTTAAAACTTTTACAATCTGAAGGCTATGCCTCTGGACATAAGAATCTCTGGCCTGCCTCAGCAGAAACAAAGCATAAAAAGTCTTTTGATCCTTACCTCAGAGAATTAAGAAAGTCCAGGACTATTAGTGCAGCAATAGGGGTATGCATGAAAACTTTTGTTTTACTTCCCATTTTTTCTTCTTTTGTTCATTTTGTTTTATAGTTTGTCATTTATGGTGCATTTGTGGTTTATGTCATTTCCATTAAGGTCAATGGGGGAAGCAAGGCTTCAGATTTTTTACTACAACATTGGAGTTTTCCATCTAAGCTTTTTGAAACTTGCAGGTAGGTATCAGAAGCAGTGGCAAGAGCATCCCAAGGCACTGAGAGAAAACGGCAAGGAAGCCAGAGCGGAGGCATCAATTAACCAAGGCACAGAGAAAGGGCCCAAGGCAGAAAGAGCAGAGGCAAAAACATCCCAAGACACCAAGGTGAGGCAAAGCAGCAGAACCACTGACGTGAATACCCCAAAGCATGAGAGAGGGCCAAGACAAAATCAGCATCAGTAACCATGTTCCAAAGCACCAAGGGAGGGGGCAAGGCAGCAGTAGTAGAAGCATGTATTTTGGGGGGGGTTTTAGCAAGCGACACAACTTCCAAAGATTGTTTTCTCCAGGAAGAATAGCGTGCACTAAAGAAATATTATAATACCTCGCAGGTTAAAAAATATAAATACAATTTTTAGCTCAGGCCTGTGAATGTGAGAAGGAAAAATGATATGAAGGTATGGTTTTCCTCCACACTGGTCACTGGAAAGCTTTGGTCCATACATACCTGCAGTGGATTTACTTTATCCTTTGTTCTGATACCCAAGGCACTGAGAGGCATGGCAGAGGAAACAGTGGTATCAACACCCTAAGGAATTGAGCGAAGGAAGAGCAACTACACCCTGGCTATTTCCTGTGCCTCAGATCCAGCTCAAGATGACGCAGCCTGCCATCCATGCACTCCAGCCCAAGGGCTGAAGATCAGAGGCATCAATACCTGAATGTACTGAATGAGTTCTTAGGGCAGAGTTAAACGAAAGACAAGGCAACAAGAGAGCCAGCACCAATTTACCTTTCTCTCTGGTCAGTGCAGGAAATGTGACAAACAGAAGACTGCCTCCCTAGTGCCACTCAAGCACTGAAGTCCTTCAAATTGAGCTTAGACCTGGTTTATATGCCAGGAGTGGCCCACAAAACATGTAGAGCAGGTCTTTTCTTAGTTGGGTTATATGGGAATGCAGCCCATAATGAATGGTATATGCCACTGAACACTAACTATCAGATAAGACTAATAGTCAGAAAGTACCATAAGGGAATTTGAAAATGACTTTGAAGGACAAAGTTTAAGGCTGTGTGAATTATTAGAGATAAACAGGTGGCGTTCAAGCCATCCACCCACTGGAGTCAACCCCATGGTATAGTCAGTAGTTTTTGGGATGGTGGATCACCTGTATCATGTGTAACCCAATTTGGACACCCACAGCATTCAGCAAGGGCCAATGCGAGCAGGAGGGTGGGCCAAAAGGATAAAAGCATCTTGAGCACTGGCATCAGCATCCCAAGGCACTGAGTGCTAGCATCAATAGGAAAAGTGCTGAAGGGGAGGGGATCCAGCATAGAGACTGATTTTCTCTTTCAATGCATTTGCTGATGCTGTTGCTTGTAGTAGGACACAGGGTCCTCAGCATGAAAGTTTGCCCAGCAAGCACCAAGAGAGGGAGCAGGACAGCATGAGCAGTGGGCGAGGGTTGAGGACACCATAGTTATGGAATCAACATTCCAAGGCATCTAGGGACCCAAAGGCACAAGACCAAGAAAAGACAGGATAGTACAGCTGAGGAAACAACACTCCATATCATCAGCTGTTACAGGTCTGGACTGTTGGGAAGCTGTGACGTAACCTTAATGTTCAAAGTAGAAGTAGTTCAACAGAGAGGAATGCACAGCCTCTTAATGATAAGTTCCAAAAACCGTTTAGTATTGTTTTGAGAAACAAAACATCTATGCAAAACAAGAAGCCTAGTCTCTTTAGAAGCTGCAGCTCAGTTGCAGGGCAGATCAGGAGGTTAAAACTGAAAGCAGCAAACAGGGAGAGAGAGAAAGAGAAACAAGGTGTGTTTTATGACACCAGCTCAGCCGCCTTGTCCAATTGCAAGCCATAAGTGCCTAAATGGAGAAAGAGGGAAACAGTTTAATATTATCTTATTGGGTGCAATCATGCATTAGTTCAATACACACTAACATACACAAGAAGCTATTCAGCTTGGAGAAGAGATGGCTGAGGGAGGAGATGATAGAGGTCTTTAAAATCATGAGAGATCTTGAAAGAATAGATGTGAATCAGTTATTTACACTTTCGGATAATAGAAGGACTAGAGAGCACTCCATGGAATTAGCAAGTAGCACATTGAAGACTAATTGGAGAAAATTATTTATTACTCAACGCACAATTAAGCTCTGGAATTTGTTGCCAGAGGATTGTGGTTAGTGCAGTTAGTGTAGCTGGGTTTAAAAAAGGCTTGGATAAGTTCTTGGAGAAGTCCATTAACTGCTATAAATCAAGTTGACTTAGGGACTGGCCTCTGCTATTACTGGCAGCAGTAGCATGGATCTTCTTGGTGTTTGGGTACTTGCCAGGTTCTTATGGCCTGGATTGGCCTCTGTTGGAAACAGGATGCTGGGCTTGATGGACCCTTGGTCTGACCCAGCATGGCAATTTCTTATGTTCTTAACCTTTCCTCCCTTTCATACTTTTAGGAATTGATGTTCCCATCATGGACAAGGAGACCTTGTAGCCATTCTGAGGCTTGAACATGAGCCATTTGATATTCGAATGATGGTCATTAATTTTGCTATGTTTGTTTGAGCCAAGTTCACTGTAGGTATTCAGAGGATTGATTGTGAATTAGTTTCTTTAGGTAGATTCATCCCTATCACCTACTCGCATTCAAACAACAGAGGCCATAGTATCCCAAGGCACTGAGAGGGGCAAGGCAGCAGGAATAGTGGCATCAACACTCTAAGGCACTGAGTAAAGGCCAAGGCAGAAGAAATGGAGGCAAAAACATTCCGAGGGGAAAAGAGAGGGCAGTGCTAAATTTCTGCCCCATCCATTGGATGCAGCAAATGTGGCATACAGAAGACTGCCTACCTGGTACCACTCAGGGGCCCAGGTCTTTCTGATTAAGGTTAAGGCTGTGAATGATATGTTAGACTGGTAGCACCTTGCAGTTCACTGGGATCAGCTCTTCTCATCTATGGGTTGTTTGGGGTTACAGCCGAAATTGGTGTTAAAATTCATGCAAGGCTCAATACATGATAACACTAATAGCCTGTAACTACCAAAAGGGAATTTGAAAAGAATTTTGAGCATATCTTATTACTTTGGGCCCACAGAGAGTTAGTTTTGCTTAAGAAGCAGTGCTGTGCTGACTGTGCTGCTGTGTCATGCAAACACATAGAAAATATGCAACATGGAACCAGCAGAACAAGAGCTTAGATCATTTACTTATGCACTGTTTGGAGGCTGCTTCTAAACTTTCATTTCTCCGACTCTGGCATGCTTTCTTTAAAACAAACAAAACAAAAGTGGCTCTTCAAGCTGTATATTCTCTCCCTTGCTCCCTTATCACACACAGCCTCAGATTACAAAATATTTAAACCTTCCCCCCCCCCCCCCCACCCCCGAAACAATCAAGCCAGGATAGGATGGTTGAAGAATCCTGCCAAGTGATTGGTCACAGCTTCTTTTTCCTCCCTCCCTCCCCCCAGCTGGCTTAGTCAAAATAAATAAATAAACGTGCATTGCTTCCTCCATAGGTTTTAATTTGGAGAAAAACAACATAAATGACATAGAAACAAAATTTCTTTAGCAATTTTGTTTTATTTCAGATGTAAATGACACAAAATTGAATAGCTTATGTTGCTGATGTTTTCAAGTCATTTTCAAATGATGGCAGTATTCATACCAGCCATAGTAGTCATTTAAACTTTATCTCAGGGTTAAAATCAAAAGATAAGTTTAACATTCTTATTGAAAGGCTAGAAACTGATTCTGCCTTCCAGGTATCAAATGGCCTATCCCACATACAGGAAGCAGTCAATTGTTCTACTTCCTGTATAATTCTCCTATGCCCTTCTGTTCCTATGTGTTTTTAAGGCAGCAGACAGACTCAAAATCAGTTTCACTGAAATCACTTGGCTGTCTAACCAAACAGCAAGACCCTTTCCACTGGTAAACGTTTAAGCTTCTTAGTGCAAGGTTTAGCAACCCTGTCATATTCCCCTCTCCTCAGAGTGCTGCCAGTAGCCTCTTTAGTGCTTTATTGATCCCTCCTTTTCCAGGAAAAGAAATCTGCATTGGTATACAATCTAGCTGCATAGCAGTCAAGGGATGTAGGACCAAATATCAGTGAGTTATTATGCCTTTGGGTCTTTCATGTGATACAATCATTTTAAAACTGCATGGTTAATTAACATTGTCAATTGGTTTCTAAGGAGAAAAAAATGGAGAGTTTCTACAGCCTTGGGTTGCCTTTTCTCCCAAGTGTTTTTTTTGTCAGCAGCGCCTCCTTCCACCCTCATTGCCTTTAAGTGCATTCTTACCACCAGCCTGCGATCAGCTGTAACTAGAAACGGCTGATCGTTTTTGGTTTTTTTTTTATTATTGTCTCAAACCCAAGAGTCAGGGCTGCAGCAATTTTAGAAAAAGATCAGCTGTTGAAGGGCAGGCAGGAAGGAGATGCGTGGATAGCCACTCAAGAGGAAGGAAAAATTGTTGAGAATATTTTCAGCTGAGATGTTCATGGTGTAAAGTCTGGCTTCCTCGCTGCGCTCCCTGCACCCTTGTTGTCACCTGCCAGCAGCCAGGGGCTGCACTTAAGCTAGCATCTGCTTCCTGTGCTGCACGGGTGCAGTCTTGAGGTCTGAGATGCACATGGTTCATTCCGAAAGGCTTACACCTTGTACAGCTTAGAAAGCTGACACAGTATGAAGGGCTGCTCCTCTTGCCTTGCTGCCTTTTCTCCACTTCCACTGTTCATTTGATTTTCTCAGTGTTGGAAATCTAGAGAATTTCTCCTCCAACACAGAAAAGGGGAATATTGGAAAATTTAATTTTGAAAAAAAAAAAAAAAGTCCTATTCAGGAATAGATAAACCTCACTGTAAACAATTATTCACCTAGCATGATGTGCGCTGATATAGGCAGACAACAAATATTTTAAATAAATAAAATTACATCTCTACACATATTTTAAACAACAACCAGAATCTAGATTTAATTTGTTCAAATTAGTGTACCCCTTGGAAAAAACTAGAAAGCTACCATTGACTTTTTAATGTCCAATGTTTTCTTACAATAATTCCATTTTTTTCTGCAAATATCACAGCATGGTTTTCTAACCATGTATTGAAGATCCATTTTAAATGTAGTGTTGTGGTCTAACCACATGCAACATGCTATTCTAGCCAGATGATGGGTAGTCATTCTGATTGGGGAAAATGAAACTGGTTTTCCATAATCTTTTCTAGTGGTGCTTCTGATGAGGACAATTTTGCACAGCCATTTGCCCGGGTAACTACCAATATATCCAGATAAAAGGATTGTCTGAAAATTGCCCACCCAGCTAAAAGTAGGGGTAGGATTCAAAAGCATGCATGCTTTTAGCCTGGATAAGTAGAGGCATTCCTAGGGATGTTTTGGGAAAGATTAGGAAATAGTGCGCATACATGATATTTTCCAAGGCATGCCTCCTATTTCCCAGACAAATCTTACCTGCACAAGAGTTTCCATTTAAAAATGTGCACAAAGTATGGAGATGCAAAGTACCCATGGACTTTCCACCCAGACAGGCTGTTTTGAAAATTACCTTATGGCCACTAGTTGGCATATTGATAATAGAAAAGAATGGAACAGGTATTCTAAGGGAATCTTCCAGCAAGTGGAAGGTCAAATAGAGTGCAGAGGTGTTCTGTAGCATGTGCTATACTGTTAGCATGAGGAAATTGCTGGAAAAGAAAGTCCAAAAGAAGGACAAGGGATATGAAAGCCATTTATTTGAGTGAAAGAGGGGCTCTTCCCCTAAAGGGGAATGTAAAACTGAGAGTAGAAAAAAATGCCTCCTGTGAGGTATAGGCACTGGCGGTAGTTGAGAAGCTGAGGCGAGTTTGTGGTGCTTTCACAAGCCCTCAAATGATTCTGCTATGAAGGGAGTCAGATATGAAGAGAGTCTGGCAGAAGGAAAGTTTGGTGAAGTGAAAAATGTGAAAAAATGGAGATTACAGAAGGTAAGAAGGAACTGTGTTGGAAGCCTAAGGGACCAGAAGAAGAGTACTGTGCCAGGTCCTAGAGTCAACCTTGATCTGTTGTGAGTACCTGGGATTATTGAAAAGAAACTTTATGTTTGTTTCTGGAGCCACAGAGGATCTAGGAGGGTGAAGAGAAGAAGATCTGTATAAAGACCACTTTCTTTTTCGTAGAGTGTTGACTATGATTTTTGTGATCTGATCTATTTTCCTGCATTTTTTCCCTGTATTTGATTATGGATTTTTTTATATCCTGCTGAACTGGTTAATTTTGAAGTAAATTATTTTTTCTTTTCAAGCACAACTGAACATTGTGTTTTTTCAAGGTATTCTTAGCCAAGTTTAGCCTTGCAGCTAAACCTGTCTTCAATTCACAGAACCCCAAAATAAATTCTACCACCCCAGCTGAGTGTACCCAGTGGCTCTCCAGGGCTGGGAAGGTAATCTTATTTATTTTTATTTATTTAACATATTTCTATACCAATCTTCATGAAGGGATTCATATCAGACCGGATTTCATGGAACTTAGGGGATTAACTAATTAACCAAAAACAGGAGAGCTGAAGCAAAGTTACATAAAGCAAGGAGATTGAACTTGGGGGCTAGAGTAGCCAGGAAGAAGAAAGACAAAAATTAACTAGCGATAAAAATACATGAGAAGAGTACTGGGGCTAGTGCAACCTTTCCATCTGTTTGGCTGGGAGTGGATTGACCTAATAGACATTATGGGAAAGCTTGGAGGAAAAGCCAAGTCTTAAGTTTTCTACGGAAGGTAAGAAGGCAGGGTTCCAGTCTTAGTTCAGTCGGCAATTTATTCCAGAGGCCTGGGCCCGCTGTGGAGAATGTAGAGATTACTTACCTGATAATCTCCTTTTCCTTAGTGTATGCAGATGGACTCAAAACAAATGGGTATTGTGTGCTCGTGCTAGCAGTTGGAGACGGATCTGACGTCAGCACGGGTACATATACCCCTGCAGGAAGTGCAGCCATTCAGTAATCTTCCTTGCAAAAGCTTTTATGGATATATGTGTGACTGACCGATCGATTAATCAACAGGATTATCCTGACCGATTGATAGTAGCTGGAGACCGCCAGCGATCACAACCGGAAGGCGTCGACCCCCGGCAGGGTGGATGGCCTATCATAAGAAAACATGGCTTACCGTGAGTCAGTGAATCCCCATGTATGCCGGCAGCTGGGCGGGATACTGAGTCCATCTGCATACACTAAGGAAAAGGAGATTATCAGGTAAGTAATCTCTACATTTCCTAGCGTGTAGCAGATGGACTCAAAACAAATGGGATGTACAAAAGCTACTCCCGGACTGGGCGGGAGGCTGCCGAGGACCGTTTAGGATTGCCCCTCGCAAATGCTGTGTCCTCCCTGGCCTGGACGTCCAGACGGTAGAATCTGGAGAAGGTATGGAGGGAGGACCACGTCGCCGCTTTACATATCTCTGCAGGCGACAGCAGCTTAGCTTCTGCCCAAGAGGCCGATTGTGCTCTGGTTGAATGAGCCTTGACCTGTAGAGGCGGTGGTTTTCCCGCCTCTATGAAGGCTGCCTTGATAACTTCTTTAATCCAGCGGGCGATGATTGGCCGTGAGGCCGCTTCCCCTTGCTTCTTCCCGCTGCGCAGGATGAACAGGTGGTCCGTCTTTCGTACTGCTTCTGACATTTCCAGGTATCTGGACAGCAGTCTGCCGATGTCGAGATGACGTAGCATTCGACCTTCCTCCGACTTCTTCAAACCTTCCGTGGTAGGCAAGGATATGGTTTGGTTGAGGTGAAAGTGTGAGACCACTTTGGGTAAAAAGGATGGAACTGTGCGAGGATGGATAGCCTCTGGAGTGATTCTGAGAAATGGATCATGACAGGATAGTGCTTGTAGCTCTGAGATGTGGCGTGCTGAACACACAGCCAGCAAGAACACCATCTTCAAGGTTAACAAACAGAGGGACAGGCCTCGAAGGGGCCTGAAGGCTGATCCCACCAAAAATTCCAATACTAGGTTGAGATTCCACAAGGGCACTGGCCACTTCAGTGGCGGGCGAATGTGTTTGACTCCTTTCAGGAAACGTGAGACGTCTGAGTGTTTGGCAATAGTGTTGCCGTCACTCCTAGGACCGTAGCAAGACAGCGCTGCTACCTGAACCTTGATGGAGCTGAGGGACAGACCTTTCTGAAGTCCATCTTGTAGGAAGTCCAAAATGATAGGAATCTTAGCGGCATGCGAGTTGGTGCCGTGAGAGTCGCACCAGGCTTCAAAAACTCTCCAGATCCTGATAAATGTTAGGGAGGTGGAGAACTTGCGTGCTCGGAGAAGTGTATCTATAACCGGCTCCGAGTATCCCCTTTTCCTCAGTCGAGCCCTCTCAATGGCCAGACTGTAAGAGAGAATTGAGCCGGATCCTCGTGGAGGATGGGACCTTGCCGCAGCAGGTCCCTGTAGGGAGGCAGAGGTAGAGGGTTCCCTGCCAGTAGTCTTCTCATGTCTACGTACCAGGGTCTTCTTGGCCAGTCCGGGGCCACTAGAAGAACTAGGCCTCTGTGTCGCTGAATCCTGTGTACAATGGCGCCCAGCAGGGGCCATGGAGGAAAGGCATATAGCAGTATCCCCTGAGACCACGGCTGTACCAGGGCATCGATCCCCTGAGCCCGAGGATCCCGCCTGCGGCTGAAATATCTGGGTACTTGAGCGTTGGACCTGTCTGCTAAGAGGTCCATGGCTGGCGTCCTCCATTGATCCACAATTATCTGAAAGGCCGTGGGTGACAGCTGCCACTCCCCCGGATTTAGGCTTTCTCTGCTGAGGAAGTCTGCCATCGTGTTGTCCTTCCCGGCAATGTGGACGGCGGAGATGTCCTGGAGATTTGCTTCTGCCCAAATCATCGGGGGAGTTATTTCCAGGGACACCTGTTGGCTTCTGGTTCCGCCCTGACGATTGATGTATGCCACCGTGGTGGCATTGTCTGACATCACTCTGACCGCTCTGTCGTGAAGTCTGTGGGCAAATCGCAGGCACGCTAGCCTGACGTCCCGTGCTTCTAGTCGGTTGATGTTCCACCTCGACTCTTCTCTGGTCCACCGCCCTTGGGTGGTGAGTTCCTCGCAGTGTGCTCCCCATCCATTCAGGATGGCATCTGTGGTGAGCAGAATCCAGGTTGGGGAGGACATTCTTGACCCCCGGCTCATGTGGCCGGGCTGCAACCACCACCGTAGCTGATACCGCACTCTGGCCGGTAGAGGTAGACGTACGATGTAGTTCTGTGACTGTGGGCTCCATCGAGATAGAAGGGCGCGTTGCAATGGTCTCATATGAGCCCGCGCCCATGGCACCACCTCCAGAGTGGACGCCATGAGGCCGAGGACCTGTAAGTAATGTCGAGCTGTGGGCCGGCTGGCGCTCAGCAGGGCCTGCAGATGACTCTGGAGTTTTGATTTTCTCTTGGAGGTCAGGCTGACCTTGTCTTCTCGGGTGTCTAATTGGACCCCTAGATATTCCAGCAACTGGGACGGCTGTAGGGAGCTCTTGTTTACGTTGACTACCCATCCGAGGCTTTCCAGAAGAGCTATAACTCTGTTGGTTGCCCGGTGGCTCTCCTCCGGTGACATTGCCCTGATCAGCCAATCGTCCAGGTAGGGATGGACGAGAATACCTTCCTTCCTGAGTGCCGCCGCCACTACTACTACTATTACCTTGGTAAAGATCCGCGGCGCGGTGGCCAACCCGAAGTGTAAAGCTCGGAACTGGAAGTGCTGATTCAGGACTTTGAAGCGTAGATAGCGCTGGTGATCCCGATGGATTGGGATATGCAAGTAGGCTTCCGACAGATCTAGGGTGGTGAGAAACTCCCCTGGCTGTACTGAATTCTTGACCGACCATAGAGTTTCCATGCGAAAGCTGGGGACCCGTAGGTGTCGGTTGACTGACTTGAGGTCCAGGACGGGCCTGAAATGCCCTCCTTCTTGGGTACTATGAAATAGATGGAATAATGCCCAGAAGTTACCTCTTCCGCAGGTACTGGGATTATGGCTTTTAGGGCCAGGAGCCTCTGTAAGGTCACGTCTAGTGCCACTGCCTTGAGCGGCGAACAAGGAGATTCCACAAACTTGTTCGACGGAAGCCGAAAGAAATCCAGGATATATCCTTCCCGGATGATGGCGAGGACCCACTGGTCCGAAGTGATCTCGACCCACCTGCAGTAGAAGAGGGTTAGCCTGCCCCCTATGGGCTGCTACCCCCGGATGCCTGCCCCCTATGGGCTGCTACCCCCGGCTGCTACCCCCGGATGGGTCGGCCGATTGTCATTGTGGGTTGCGGCCGGGGCCGGAACCCGAGCCGGTTCTCTTCTTGTTATGCTTAGTCCGAAAGGACTGGTTCCTGGCCTGGGAACGAGGTGCTCGATAACGAGTCCTGTAAGGGTTGAAGCGCTGCGAATTTCTAGCTCTAGATGGTCTATAAAAAGAATGCTGGCTCCTCCTCGCCCTGTCTTCTGGTAGGCGGGGTAACGGAGAGGCACCCCATCTAGTAGCCCAGTTCTCGAGATTGCTGCCGAACAGTAGGGAACCCTTAAAGGGCATTCTTGTGAGTCATGTCTTGGAGGACGAGTCGGCCACCCAATGACGTAGCCAAAGCTGCTTCCTGGCTGCCACTGAAGAGGAGACTCCCTTGGCTGCTGTACGGACGAGGTCGGAGGCTGCGTCAGTGAGAAATGCGAGAGCTGATTCCATGTCTGCTCCCTGGGTGTTATTTCTCGCCTGTGATAAACAGGAGCGCGTCACCATGGTGCAGCAGGTCGCGATTCGTAGGGACATGGCTGCTACCTCAAAAGCTTGTTTCAGAATGGTGTCCATGCGTCGGTCATGCGAATCCTTGAGGGCCGCTCCCCCCTCAACCGGAATGGTGGTGTGTTTCACTATTGCGTTAACTATGGCGTCTACCCTGGGGCACGCCAACAGCTCCTTGGACGCCGGATCCAGAGGGTACATGCCTGCCAAGGCCCGACCCCCTTTAAATGAGGCCTCCGGTGCCTTCCATTCCAGATCGATTAGCTGCTGTGCTGCCTGTAAGAGGGGAAAATGGTGAGCTGGTTGGCGCAGGCCCTCTAACAGGGGGTTCATTTTAGGGTCCCCTGGGGTATCCTGGCCCGGAATGGCCAGCTCCGATAGGCATTGTGAGACCAGGAAAGATCTTCTTTCTGAAAGAAGCGCCTCATGGTCCGATATCGCTCTATCTCTGAGAGAAGTTCACCCTCCTCGGGGGGCTCCTCACTGTCCGGGGAGCAATCCGAATCCCCATAAGTGGGGATGTCGGGTGGTGAGTGGCTGCGCCTAGGTCTCGAGGGTCCAGGGACCGGATCAGCTGGAACGGAAAGACCCATTCGAGGAGCAGACTGCATCTGGACAAAGGCGTGAATCCCTTTGAATAATTCCACCCAGGAAAGCGAAGCCGGATCTGGCCGTAGGGGCACCAGGTCTCTCAGGTTCCCTGGTTGTTCGCTGCAACCCGCTAAGTCCAGTGTGCTCCCTGAGGAACCGCTGGGCTGGGACCGGTCCCGTCCTGGGACTCCCATGGCCTCCTCACATTGGGCACATAGTGAGTCTGCATCCTCGCTCAGTGTGGCTCTGAGGTTGCATGCTGAGCAGAGGCTTAGAGCTTTCATGCCAGATTCTGGAGGTGCCGGCTCTGCGGCCGCATGGGCTCTCTTATGCTCCATTCACCTGAAATTCGGTATCGCCCAATGATGTGTGTTCAACAAGTGCGCGTAACAGCATGCGCCTAGACCGGGCGTTTTATAGATGTGCGCTTATCCACGGGCGTCTTATCAATGTGCGCCTATCTACGGGTGTCTTATCAATGTGCACCTATCCACGGGCGTCTTATCAATGTGCGCCTATCCACGGGCGTCTTATAAACGTGCGCCTATCCACGGCATCTTATCAACGTGCACCTATACACGGGCAGCTTATAATGTGCGCCTATACACGGGCGGCTTATAAACTTGCGCCTATACACGGGCGGCTTACAATGCGCTAACAACATGCGCCTATCGCGTGCGCTAACAATACGCGCCTATCGCGTGCGCTTAGCTTAGCAATGTGTGCCCATCGGCGAAGATGGGTAGGCAGGCAAATGGCGACCTCCTTGGCGTGCTGCCTTGTAGGCAGGCCCAGCGAATCCACACATCCTCGGAGACCAAGTAAAGATATACGCCTTACCTTGTCTTCGGCACTTCCTGGCTGTGACCCGGGCGGTCTCCGGCTGCGGGGGTAGAGTACCTTTAACCGCCGCGCATAAGGAAGTGCGCCCGCTGCCTCTAGGCCGCTCCCGAACTCGTCTTGCTCGGGGGCCAAGCCGTGCACGAGCCCTTCTCACTCGGGGGGGCCAAGTCCACGCCGAGACCGAGGCTGTCTCCAGGCCGCGCCCGAGCTCGTCTCGCTCGGGGGCCAAGCCGCGCCCGAGCCCTTCTCACTCGGGGGCTAGGTCTCTGCCGCGAACCGGCCACCGGACCGAGGCTCTTACCTCCGAGGGACCACGGAAGTCCAGCTCGGGAAACTCCAGTGGGTGAGTGACTGCCAGCTATCACCGCAGGAGTGCGGGGCTTGACTTCAATAGGTTTCTTCTAGGAATTTAGTCGTTAGAATTTGGAAACACGCTCAGCGAGCGTGAGGTAGCTCCAAACTGCTTTGGAGACGGAAATTACTGAATGGCTGCACTTCCTGCAGGGGTATATGTACCCGTGCTGACATCAGATCCGTCTCCAACTGCTAGCACGAGCACACAATACCCATTTGTTTTGAGTCCATCTGCTACACACTAGGAAATGCACATTCTTTGGTAGACGTTAGGCGGGTGGATCTAGTTGGTGGGACAAGTAGAGTTCCTTTATATACTTCGAGTTTGAAGGGGATCTGAAGGTCTAGTGTCTGCTGATGGTGGATGGTTTTGTGGATTATGGTAAGTGCTTTATGTAGAATTCTGTATTTTATTGGCAGCCAGTGCAGGTTTCGGAGAATAGGGGTGATATGAGCTCGCCAGTTGGTGTTGGTTAAGATTATGGCTGCTGCGTTCTGGAGCATCTGAAGTGGTCTGGTGGCGGAGACTGGGAGCCCCAGAAGTAAAGCATTACAGTAGTCAATTTTAGAGAATAACGTTGACTGAAGGACGGTTCTTAGTCCTGAAAGTGAAGAAGGGGTGTTGCGGTCTCAGCCACCGCTGCGCCGCCTGAGCCCTTACCTTCCCTCCTGGGTCCGGGGCCTTGCCACGATCCACGCGATTCGGGGTCGGCCAGGCCGCGTGGTAATGGCCTCCCCGCGTGTGAGACGCCGTCAGCTCCGCGGGACTCCTCCCCCTCGGGGGAACGCGCGCGCGCGCGAGGGCTGGGTTTTTCACGGTCCAGCACCCGGATGTGCTGGACCGCCCCCCCGAGTGACGTCAGCTACAGCGGGCTATTTAAACCGGCGTCAGTCCCCAGGAAGTTGCCTTGCAACATGGTCACCTTGTGAAGAGTTGCCGTTCCTGGATTCCCTGTTCCTGCTTGCCAGTACCAGTGTTTCTGCGTTCTTTGCCTGTCTGCCCGTGACCCGGATTGGACCTGACTTTGCCTCTGTCTGCTGCCTGCCTGTGACCCGGATTGGACCTGACTTTGCCTCTGTCTGCTGCCTGCCCGTGACCCGGATTGGACCTGACCTTGCCTCTGTCTGCTGCCTGCCCATGACCCGGATTGGACCTGACCTTGCCTCTGTCTGCTGCCTGCCTGTGACCCGGATTGGACCGGACCTTGTCCTTGCCTGCTGCCTGCCCGGACCCCGGACTGTCTTCTCGTTTTGACTCCTGCTGCCTGCCTAGACACCGGATCGACTACCCGTGACTTTCGCTCCTACTTCGACCTCGGACTGAATCTTCTAGCCAGCAGTTCACCTAAGTCCCAGCGGTCCGGGTCCCTACGGGCTCCTCCCGGGGGGACCTCGGACTTCCAGGGCGAAGACACCTAAGCCCTAGCGACCCGAGCGCCAACGGCTCCTCCGGGGGCGTTTCGGGTTTCCAGGTGAAGATCAGTCCTTGCCTGGCGGTCTGCCTCCCGACTGTCCTCAACGGTCGGCCCAAGGATCCACCCTTTAATCCTAACAGTTTGCAAGGCCATGGATCCGGCAGACCTCGCCGGTCTACAAGTCATTCCCGGTTTGGCCCAACGCTTAGTTCAACAACAGCAGGTGTTGGACTCCCTGGCAGCAACAGTGAAGCGGTTGGCTGCGCGTATGGATGTCGATCCACCTGCTCCTGCTCCGATACCTGTACCCGCACCTGTACCCGTGGTAACCCTCCAGTCGCCTACGCAGCTTCCAGCTCCATCTCGATACTCCGGGGACTCCAAGGCATGCCGCGGATTTTTAAACCAATGTTACGTGCGCTTTGCATTGCTCCCGAATCAGTTTCCTACGGATGGCACCAAGGTGGCGTACATTTTCTCGCTTTTGGACGGACGCGCTTTGAATTGGGCGTCTCCTATGTGGGAAAATAGTGATTCGGCACTAACCGATTTAAATCGCTTCGTGGAGGAGTTCAAGGCGGCTTTTGATGAACCTGCACGGCAGACTTCCGCGACGTCTGAGTTGCTTCAGCTCCGACAAGGAACACGGTCCCTTGCAGATTACGCCTTGGAATTCCGCACGTTGGCCCAGGAGATAGGCTGGCAAGATAATGCTCTGCGAGGCGTTTTCTTGGAGGGCCTGGCGGGCCGTATTAAGGACGAGCTGGCGGCTCGCGACCTGCCGGAGAACCTTAACTCTCTCATCGAACTGGCGGGCCGAATTGATCGGCGTCTGCAGCAGAGAGCTAAGGAGGGGCGCCCTTTTCGTCGATTGGCCTCGGTGTCTTCTAGGCCCACGAACCCGGCTTCTCGAGGAGCTTCCACTTCTTCAGCGACTTCCGCGGAGGAACCCATGCAACTGGGTCGGTCTTCTTTGTCGCCCGAAGAAAGGCAGCGGCGCCGCGATTTGAGGCTGTGCCTGTACTGTGGCGCTAAGGGCCATTTCCTCGCACAGTGTAAGGAACGGGCGGAAAACTCGCGCGCCTAGGTGTAAGGGAGGAGTGCCCCCTAGGCTGCCTCAATGCTGCTCCTCAATGTACCGTACCGGTAACCTTGACATATGCCGGTGGTTCCTTCCCGACACAAGCCCTAGTGGATTCCGGGGCAGGTGGAAACTTCATCACAAAGGATCTGGTGCAACAGTTACGCCTCACCACCCGACCCAGGACTCCGGCCTTAAGGGTTACTTCTATTCAGGGTACCCCACTGGCAGGTTGTATATCCACAGAAACTACGCCGCTGACGCTCCTCACGGGCTTATTACACTCGGAGAAGATCTCATTCTTGATCTTGGAAAAATCAGTACATCCGGTGGTCCTTGGTTTACCCTGGCTCCAGAAACACTCACCGGTGATTCGCTAGAGGGATTTCCAGATCGTCCAGTGGAGTTCCGAGTGTTTTCAATCCTGCATTCCAGCGAGGGCGGCCCAACGAGTTCCATTGGCCCACATTGCACCGGTATTGCCGGCTCCCTATGCTGATTTCATGGATGTGTTTTCCAAAGAAAAAGCGGAACTGTTACCTCAGCACCGTCCATTTGACTGTGCGATCGAGTTACTTCCCGGTTCTATTCCTCCTCGTGGACGGGTCTATCCTTTATCGCAACCCGAAACCCGGGCTATGTCGGACTATATCTCTGAGAATCTGGCTAAAGGCTTCATCCGTCCCTCGAAGTCTCCTGCGGGGGCGGGGTTCTTTTTTGTCGCCAAGAAAGACGGGGCTTTGAGGCCCTGCATTGACTATCGTGGGCTTAATGCTATCACTAAGAAGAATCGATACCCGCTACCTCTAATCCCTGAGTTGTTGGACAGACTCCAAGGAGCTCAAGTCTTCACAAAATTGGATCTTCGTGGTGCTTACAACTTGGTGCGTATCCGTCCCGGGGATGAATGGAAGACGGCGTTCAACACCCGGGACGGCCATTACGAATATTTAGTGATGCCGTTTGGGCTGTGCAATGCCCCCGCGGTATTTCAGCACTTAATGAATGAGATTCTGCGAGAATTACTGCACTCTTGTGTAATTGTGTACTTAGATGACGTCCTCATTCATTCTCCAGACTTAGCCTCCCATCGGCAGCACGTAAGGCAAGTGCTCCAAATCCTACGGGACCACCATTTATATGCAAAGTTTGAAAAGTGTCTATTCGAACAAGAGTCTCTGCCCTTTTTAGGGTATATTGTGTCCTCTACCGGTTTCCGGATGGACCCCAGTAAGGTATCCGCCATCCGGAGGTGGCCTCGGCCGGAGGGGTTGAAAGCGTTACAACGTTTTTTGGGATTCTCGAACTTTTATAGACACTTCATCCCGCAGTATTCCCGGTTGGTGGCACCTTTGACCGCCCTGACTCGGAAGGGGGCAAACACCCGTCTCTGGCCTAAAGAAGCTTGTGATGCTTTTGAGAAATTAAAAAAGGCTTTTCTTCTGGATACTTGTTTACGTCACCCGGACCCCACTCGGCCATTCTTCGTCGAGGTGGATGCATCTAGTATTGCGGTTGGGGCGGTACTGTCTCAAAACTCTAGTTCGGGACGTCTCCTACCTTGCTCCTACTTTTCCAAAAAATTCTCGCCAGCTGAGAGCAATTATGGGATTGGGGATAAGGAGTTGCTAGCGGTCAAACTAGCACTAGAGGAATGGAGGCAATGGTTAGAGGGCTCCCTCCATCCCGTCACCATTTACACAGATCATAAGAATCTGGAGTTTCTGAACCAAGCCCAGCGACTCAACCCCAGACAAGCACGTTGGTCACTCTTTTTTAACCGCTTTGACTTCGTCTTAAAGTATCGGCCTGCCTCAAAAAACGTCCGGGCGGATGCGTTGTCTCGATATGAGATTCAGGAAGAGAAAGAAGAATGTCCGCAACACATCATCGATCCCGCTAAAGTCCAGCTTGCCAGTACCACAGTTTCCGCTCTGGGCCGAGTAGTGGTTCCCCGCAGAGACCGCAAAAAGGTTTTGATCTGGGCCCACGACTCCCTCTCAGGGGGCCATGCCGGTCGGGAGAGGACACTCGATCTGCTAAATCGATATTACTGGTGGCCTCGTATTCGTCAGGATGTACGTATTTATGTGGACTCATGCCCGGTTTGTGCCCGCCAGAAACCATCCAATGGCCGCCCCTGGGGTCTTCTACAGCCACTGCCTATTCCTGCAGAGCCGTGGTCCCACATAGCCACTGATTTCGTAGTGGACCTGCCACCTTCTGAGGGCCATACAGTCATTTGGGTAACCGTGGATCGTTTCTCTAAAATGATTCATCTTGTACCACTGCCTAAACTGCCTTCAGCTCCTGAACTAGCACTGTTATTCACTCAACATATCTTCCGGGCCCATGGCCTCCCACAAAGTATCGTATCCGATAGAGGTCCACAATTCACTGCCCGCTTCTGGCGTGCCCTGTGTAAGAAGTTTGGGGTGCAGTTAAACTTGTCCACCGCGTTCCATCCTCAAACTAATGGGCAGACCGAACGCACGAATCGCTCCCTTAAAACTTTCCTCCGAAGTTTCATCTCAGAAAAGGGCTCTAATTGGGTCTCTCTCCTCCCGTGGGCAGAGTTCGCCTATAACAATCACACCCATTCGGTCACAGGACAAACGCCTTTCCGGGTTGTCTTTGGTCGTCACCCGAGGCCTCCGGTACCTGTACCCATTCCTGTTCCTTCTCCAGCTGCGTCTACAGTAGCACATCAAAAACTGATATACCTTCCACGCCAATCCTTACCTTCACATACACCATGACAAACCTTCTTGTTTGAATTTTATATTATTTTACACTATCGTTACATGTTTGAATTAAAAACCTGTCCTTTCTCTTCTCTCTCTGCCAAGTTCTATTCTCCCTGTTATTTGTAACTGCCTTTTTCCGCACCATTGTTTTAGTTTTGTTTACGATGCACACTTGTTTTAATGTGAACCAGCATGATGGGACTGCGTTCTCGAATGCCGGTATATAAAAACCCTAAATAAATAAATAAATAAATAAATCAAGTGCATCTTTTCTGGAAAAGGATTCAACACAAGCTGTATACTGCTGCGAAAAGGACTCAACAGTACGCCAATCGATATCGACGTCCAGCACCTGTTTTCCTACCAGGTACCAAAGTGTGGTTGAGTACCAGGAATCTCCAACTACCGACTCGTTCCCGCAAGCTTGCTCCCAGATATTGCGGTCCGTTCCAAGTAGCAGAACGTATAGGAATGGTATCCTATAGACTCCGCCTTCCTTCTTCACTCCGCATACATAATGTGTTCCACGTCTCCCTATTGAAACCTGTGGTATTCTCACGATTCCATCATCCTTCTACTGATGCACTATCTTCATCCTCTACTAGTGAGCCTACGTATCAGGTACGAGAGGTTTTGGACGTCCGCTTCCATGGCCGTCGCTGGGAATACCTACTTGCGTGGGAGGGGTGTGGATCTGAAGAGGACTCGTGGGAACCTGCTCGGAATATTTTGGACAAATCACTGCTAACCCAATTCCATCAGGACAACCCCGGAAAGCCAGGTCCTCGACGGAGAGGACGTAAAAGGGGGGTACTGTTGCGGTCTCAGCCACCGCTGCGCCGCCTGAGCCCTTACCTTCCCTCCTGGGTCCGGGGCCTTGCCGCGATCCACGCGATTCGGAGTCGGCCAGGCCGCGTGGTAATGGCCTCCCCGCGTGTGAGACGCCGTCAGCTCCGCGGGACTCCTCCCCCTCGGGGGAACGCGCGCGCGCGAGGGCTGGGTTTTTCACGGTCCAGCACCCGGATGTGCTGGACCGCCCCCCCGAGTGACGTCAGCTACAGCGGGCTATTTAAACCGGCGTCAGTCCCCAGGAAGTTGCCTTGCAACGTGGTCACCTTGTGAAGAGTTGCCGTTCCTGGATTCCCTGTTCCTGCTTGCCAGTACCAGTGTTTCTGCGTTCTTTGCCTGTCTGCCCGTGACCCGGATTGGACCTGACTTTGCCTCTGTCTGCTGCCTGCCTGTGACCCGGATTGGACCTGACTTTGCCTCTGTCTGCTGCCTGCCTGTGACCCGGATTGGACCTGACCTTGCCTCTGTCTGCTGCCTGCCCGTGACCCGGATTGGACCTGACCTTGCCTCTGTCTGCTGCCTGCCTGTGACCCGGATTGGACCGGACCTTGCCCTTGCCTGCTGCCTGCCCGGACCCCGGACTGTCTTCTCATTTTGACTCCTGCTGCCTGCCTAGACACCGGATCGACTACCCGTGACTTTCGCTCCTACTTCGACCTCGGACTGAATCTTCTAGCCAGCAGTTCACCTAAGTCCCAGCGGTCCGGGTCCCTACGGGCTCCTCCCGGGGGGACCTCGGACTTCCAGGGCGAAGACACCTAAGCCCTAGCGACCCGGGTGCCAACGGCTCCTCCGGGGGCGTTTCGGGTTTCCAGGTGAAGATCAGTCCTTGCCTGGCGGTCTGCCTCCCGACTGTCCACAACGGTCGGCCCAAGGATCCACCCTTTAATCCTAACAAGGGGTTTGAGTCTTTTTAGAACTTGAAGCTTGTAGAAACAGTCCTTAGTGATATTATTGATCGATTTATTTAAATTCAAATGGTTATCTAGGATTACTCCTAAATCTCTTGCTTGAGATATCTGTGTGTCAGGGACTGTTTGATCGGTGTTGGCAGAGTGGTCAGGGGAGATAAGAAGGATTTCTGTCTTGGATGCATTGAGAACCAGGTTCAGGCTGGTGAGGAGGCGGTTGATGGAATTAAGGCAATTTTCCCAATAGGTAAGCGTTTTTGTAAGAGATTCTTTTATGGGGATCAAGATCCTTACGTCATCTGCATAGAGGAAATGTATTAAATTTAGGTTTGTGAGCAGTTGACAGAGGGGAAGTAAGTAGATATTGAAGAGGGTGGGAGTTAAAGAAGAACCTTGGGGGATGCCTAGCGATGACTTGACACTTGGGGATTCTTTGTTATTGACTCTGACCTTGCAGCTTCTATTGTTGAAGAAGGAGTTGAACCATCTGAGGGTGAGTCCTGATAATCTGATGTCTGAAAGACGGTTTAGAAGTATAGCATGGTTCACGGTATCGAAAGCCGCAGAGATATCTAGGAGGACAAGTAGATAAGACAGCCCTTTGTCTAGGGCCATAAGGATGTGGTCTGATAGGGAGATGAGAAGGGTTTCTGTACTGGACGATTTACGGAAGCCGTACTGGGAAGGGTATAGAATTTTATGTTCCTCAAGGTAGTCTGAGAGTTGTGAGTTTACTACTTTCTCTGTGAGCTTCACTAGAAAAGGGAGGTTGGAAATAGGTCTGAAGTTAGAGAGTTCTTTTGTGTCCAGGTTGGGTTTCTTCAAGAGGGGTTTGATGGACGCTGTTTTTAGCTCATCCGGATAGATTCCATGAGCTAGGGAGCAGTTTATGATGTTGGCCAGCGCTCTGGAGATAGTGCTCGGGATGAGGATCAGCAATTTGGTTGGAATGTTGTCCATCGGATGGCTGGAAGATTTCAGTTTCTTGAGTGTGGATTCGATCTCCAAGGGGGTAGTGGGCTCGAAGGAGTCGAGAGAGGCTCCAAGGTAAGAAGTAGAGTTTGGGTTTAGGTCAGGGGGTATTGAGTTGGTAGGTAGAAGTGCTAGTGTGTTTGTAATTTTATCCTGAAAGAAGAATGCTAATTCATTAGCCTTGGATTGAGCCTGTTCATCTGGGATGGTAGGGGCAGAGGGTTTTATGAGTTGGGATACGTAGGCGAATAGAGCCCTAGCATCATATTGTATATCGTGGATCTTGCTGGCATAAAAATCTTTTTTTGTCTGTAGAAGCGACATCTTGTAAAGATGGAGGGTGCATTTATAAACTGCTAGTGTTGTGATGTTAGGGTTCAGCGAAGGTGGGGTTACACCTATTTCAGACTGTCATTATGCTAACTACTGGATATGTGAATTACTTCAAAAGGTGTATAGAGACTTGCTAAGGACAAGTCATATTTGGCTACATGCTTTAGGGGGAAAAAGCCTCAGCAAATGTAGATCACTTGCAGTCTCACTCATGCATTTGACAGATCATAGGGTCACTATAAAATTTGCCTCAAATGATAAAGTAAACCTTTATTACTGAAGATGGCAGGTAATGTGCCCTGAGAAGGTCTAATGCATACCAAAGGATGTGCCTACCAAGTCTCAGAAGAACTAGAAGAGAAGTTTCACTAGATGTACATATTTACCCAAGAGAAAAAAGGAGACACCCTAAGGGCAAGAATAAGTCAGGGGAGGAAAATAAAACATGTAGATTTTATTTTCAAATCTGCATGCAGCGTTCTGCCCTCGTTCTGACATCCATAGATATTGCAGATGCAAACTACATGGGCACTTTGTACTTTTGTACCTCATAGACAATTAACAAGGGGAAACTACCCATGTGCTTTCCATACAAAAATTAGCCATAGGTAAAAAAAAAATAAAAAATACCAGCATACTTTGCAGCAAAGTAGGTTGCTGAAAATTGCCCCCTAAGAGTACATGAAGCACTTCTCATTTAATTGTCCTTTGAGTTAAAATCAGATGGAAGCTACTTCAGGCACAATGGTTGTTATCTAGAGCCAATGTAGTCTATAGGTACTTTTTACTCGCAGATTTGATTATCAAAATGATTTACAGCTACCAATAATTTCCCTGGTGGAATTTACTCACATACTTTCTAAAATTTATAAATATACACCTAAGTCCAATCCTTCCCCAGACTCCGCCCACTGGAATGCCTCTCCAATATAAGGAGGAAAAATGCACATAGAAAAGGTGTACACTCCCATTCTCCCCGTCCCCTCTGCATAATGGGCAGGCAATTATAGAAAACAGCATTTATGTGGGTAAAGTCTACTTTAGCTGTCTTTTTAAATTACCATAAATGTAACAGCTAGGAGCACAGTTTGGACCGATGTAAGCAGTAATGTGATAGGCTGCTGCCTAGAGGCCTTCAGAATTCAGAAGGGCTGAGAAAGGTTAGGTTAACCATTTACTATGACTGTACCTGTCCCTGCAAACAATGGGCAGCTAGCTAGCTTTATCTACCAATGCAGTATCAATCCATTGCCTGTAAGGTTCAATATTGTTATGCTATTAAAGGACAAAGAGCGCACCTGAAATCAGCTTATATTTGGTTTCTGATTAGCTATGGCCCTCCTAATATGTTATAATAACGAATATTGCATGGTGTGAAACATTTTCTGAGATATGCATACGGTTGAGTTAAATGTTCAAAGTGCAGGAGTAGCCTAGTAGTTAGATCAACAGGCTGAGAATGACGAAAACCAAAGTTCAAATCCTTATGACACTCTTTGTGAGTTTGGGCAAGTCACTTCACCCTCTATTGCCTCAAGTACAAACATATTACATTCCTGGTCCTTAACTTGTAACAGTTAAAATGACTAATATCTTATCTGTAGAAAACAGCCTAATCACATATAAAGACAATAGCTCTTTACATATGAAGCTAATTAATTTTTATTTCAAACACTTCTAAGAGGATCATCATATTCAAAGGCACATTATATATAATGCTGTAGGCTTCAAGCAATAGTGCACTATTTTAGAGCCTGAAATATAATCATAACTTTTTTCAAATTGCGTTTGTACATTTTTACCTTTACAATTAAAATTAAATGAACGTGGCAACTTAGCTTTTGTTACAACTTCACTGAATACAGCCCAGATCCTGACATAGTCCATGCTTCGGAATGCCTTGGGATTCCTGCGTCAGCCGCATAAGTATTCAGTGAAGCTGTAATGAAAGCTAAGTTGCCACACTCATTTAATTATAATTGCAAAAATAAAAACATACACAGAAAATATGACTACAGTTATGGACCTATGGTTATATGTAGGGCTCTAAAATAGCGCACTCTCACTTGCAGCCTGCACCATTATAATGTGCCTTCCAATATGATGGTCCTCCAGCTGTGTTTGAAATAAAAATTAATTTGTTTCATGTGCAAAAGAGCTATTGTCTTTATATATGACTAGGCTGTTTTCTACAGAAAGGAGATCAGTTATCTCAAATACAAACATACATTATAAACCCTCTGGTGAAAGGGAAATACTTTCAGTATCTGAATGTAATCTGTTTTGAAGTAGATGACCAGTCACAAAACGACAGAATAAATAACAAAACTAAATGAAACAACAAAGAAAATATAAAATAGATCAGTGAATAATATTTTTCTTTTTACCTTTACGAGGAGAAACAGTAGTAGATCCTTTAAAAAAATGCACATATTGTTAGAATTATTTAAGATTATTGTATGAAAGACACACTGTTTACGACCCTGCTCATGACAGCTGACAGGATTAAAAGCAGCTCATTTTCTGCCTACAGTACAACATAAAAAATAAAAAAATAATGGAAGGAATTAAAAATAAATGGATTTTAAGCAGACAATGTTTAAAGGAAGGATATGGCAAGGAGGAGGGAGAACTTTTCATTTTGTTGTACCACACTTTGCTGTCTACTTGATGAAGAGCATGTAATTAAATTTAATTAACCAAATAAATAAATAAAGGGAGTTAAGCCCAGCAACTGAGGTAGATATTCAGTGAGCCAGCGAGAGGTAAAGTCTGTTATTTATTTATTTATTTATTTGATGGTTTTCAATATTTATTACACACTTATATTTGCAAATTCTAAGCAAGGTACAAATCCCAAAAGGGAAACATAAAATCACAACATTAAATACAAACAATTAAAATTAAAAACAAAAAGTCATTATAACCAGCACTCTCAATAATACTATCCCAACAACTAACATAATATAATAACATTTCAGCAAGTAATAAAATACAATAAAAATCAAAATTACAATCCAAACAATACTTACAAACTACTAATATCCTATCACACTACTCATCAATAAAAATGAACCCAGGTAACTTCACTTAGATATTCAGTGTCATTTAGCCGGAAGGCTCTGCCACTGAATATAGTTATCTAGGTAACTTTAGGACAGTGATTTCTCCAACTGGACTTACCCTTTGAAGTTTATCCAGGAAGCACTGAATAACAACCTCTGAGTAGCTACCTGGATACATTGCCAAGGTTGAAAAATGTCCTTCTCAAAGCATTTAAAATATGAAGTCTTTCATAGCACATGCAATTTTAGCTGGATTACGAATGAGATGTTTCCAGGGAGAAGGATGTTTAGGTTGTTGGAGTAAATCACAGGCGTGCACTTGGATATTCAAATGTATAAGCGCTGCAGTATAACAAATCAGAATAATAACAGCAGAGCCTTTAATGTTGAATAACGCCAAACCACAAAGGGGTATCGATGTTTCTGTAATATATAGGAATTGTTTTTTAAGTCTGTAAATAGAGCTGTGGCCATTTTCTTTCTACTTATGCCTTCTTCTAAATGCATTATTCGTTAGGAAAGGGGAAAGAAAGGAGTGTGAGGAGTGGGAAGTGAGTTGAAGGAATGAGAGAGTAAAAAGCTGGTAGAACAAACTACTATGCTCAAATTATGTACTAGGGATGTGAATCGTTTTTCAACGAATAAAATTATCGTCCGATAATGTTAATATCGTCTTAAATCATTATAGAACACAATACAATAGAAATTCTAACGATTTATCGTTAAAAATCGTTAAATCGTGTTAGTGCGCACTAACAGAAAATGATACAAATTGACACTTTCCAGGTCAGTAAAGGTCAGTTAGGAATGAATATGAGTTCCTATTGGCTGGCTGCCCTCTTATCTATTGATGTTACCAAGGTTCCCACTGAGGTGATGGTTGGGGGGATGGGAAATGGAACTGGAAACTCACGAACACCAACAGAAAATGTCCAGCGGGGTTTTGGGAGCGGGGGTTCCGGAACGCCGCTGAATGACCTCCTGCAGTCGATCTCCTGCCGGCGCCATTTTCCGTACGGAAAACGATTCGCGGCAAGAAATCCTCCCGGAACCCCGCTGGACTCCCAGGAACTTTTGGCCAGCTTGGGGGGGCCTCCTGACCCCCACAAGACTTGCCAAAAGTCCAGCGGGGGTCTGGAACGACCTCCTGCGTCGAATCATTTTGGTCTATGGCCGCCGCCATTTTGTGGCGGCCATTTTGCAAAATGGCGCCGGCTGAAGACAACAGGATTCAATTGAGGAGGCCGTTCCGGACCGCCACCATTCTGGACCACCGCTGGATCCCCAGGTAATTTAAAGCATTTGGGGGGGGGGGTTCGGGAGGGTGGAGGATTTAATTTAAAGGGTCGGGGTGGGTTTTAGGGGGTTTTAGTGTGCCGGCTCACGATTTTAACGATTTTCACGATAGTTTACACACCCAAACAGCAACAATACGATTCCCTCCCCCTCCCAGCCAAAATCGATCGTTAAGACGATCGAGGACACGATTCACATCTCTAGTAGGAATAGAGGCAGCATTGTTATAAGCAATAAACTTTTTATCAAGTCATTTCAAAATCATTTTACATTATAAAACTGGGTGATCAATAAAGCTAATACGTGTGTATGTGCATGCAGTTTTATGTCTGCATATACTTCATTTGACTCTGTTCTAGGATTTGTTGAAATGTATAACAGATTTGATGAGCTGAATTAGGGAAATAAAAAAAAATGGGCTAGGAGTTAAAGAAGGCTTGAAACCTTCTGCAGCTTCAGGCAAGAACATATTAGCATTTTTTTCTGAGAAACTATAGAAGAGGAAGAGCTAATCTGAGCTTGCTAGTTTCAGTAAAATAATAATAATAGACCTTGAGGTAGTTTAGAAGCTAAATTGATTGAGTTAAGGGAATCAAAAGAGTTTAAACAATAAAATCATTGGAGACTATACAAGGCAGAACAGTTAAGGGATTTCAGTCAAGAAGGTAATCATAACAGATAAATGGTAGGGATGTGAATCGTTTTTTGACGATTTAAAATATCGTCCGATATATTTTAAATCGTGAAAAATCGTTAGGGCCACGATACAATACCAATTCCCCCGATTTATCGTTAAAAAATCGTAAATCGGGGGAAGGGGGAGGGCAGGAAAACCAGCACACTAAAACCCCCTAAAACCCACCCCCGAACCTTTAAATTAAATCCCCCACCCTCCCGAACCCCCCCCCAAATGCTTTAAATTACCTGGGGATCCAGCGGTGGTCCAGAACGGCGGCGGTCTGGAACGGCCCCCTCAATTGAATCCTGTTGTCTTCAGCCGGCGCCATTTTGCAAAATGGCCGCCGCAAAATGGCGGCGGCCATAGACCAAAACGATTCGACGCAAGAGGTCGTTCCGGACCCCCGCTGGACTTTTGGCAAGTCTTGTGGGGGTCAGGAGGCCCCCCCAAGCTGGCCAAAAGTTCCTGGGAGTCCAGCGGGGTTCCGGGAGCGATTTCTTGCCGCGAATCGTTTTCCGTACGGAAAATGGCGCCGGCAGGAGATCGACTGCAGGAGGTCGTTCAGCGGGGGTTCCGGTCCGCCGCTGAATGACCTCCTGCAGTCGATCTCCTGCCGGTGACATTTTCCGTACGGAAAACAATTCGCGGCAAGAAATCGCTCCCAAAACCCCGCTGGACTCCCAGGAACTTTTGGCCAGCTTGGGGGGGCCTCCTGACCCCCACAAGACTTGCCAAAAGTCCAGCGGGGGTCCGGAACGACCTCCTGCGTCGAATCGTTTTGGTCTATGGCCGCCGCCATTTTGCGGCGGCCATTTTGCAAAATGGCGCCGGCTGAAGACAACAGGATTCAATTGAGGGGGCCGTTCCGGACCGCCGCCGTTCTGGACCACCGCTGGATCCCCAGGTAATTTAAAGCATTTGGGGGGGGGTTCGGGAGGGTGGGGGATTTAATTTAAAGGGTCGGGGGTGGGTTTTAGGGGGTTTTAGTGTGCCGGCTCACGATTTTAACGATTTTCACGATAGTTTACACACCCAAACGGCAACAATACGATTCCCTCCCCCTCCCAGCCGAAATCGATCGTTAAGACGATCGAGGACACGATTCACATCTCTAATAAATGGTTGTTTATTGTGTCCTGCAGTTTGTTGCTAAAATGTCACATGTCTGATCTAAATATGTTTTAATATAAATCAGGGTGTATTCATGACTTAATGGAAAGTATTCATGACTTAATGGAAAGTAGACACATACAAGAGCCGAAAAACAAATTTTGAGCTTTCTTGGTGACTTAAAGTATTTATTAAATTAAAGTGTTTTGACCTTAGTTCAGCCAAAGTTTAATTCAAATGACAAATGGAAATATAAAGCAATTCATGGACACTTATTTGAAATCAGGAAATGTGTAATTTGCAGGGAAAAGTAAATGCTCTTGAAAGACAAGAAGAGTAATCAACTCTTGTTTATGATTGGCTATTGAGGCCAGCACTCTTCCTTTAAAGTCCCATGGGAAAGAGATCTTAGTGCCTAGCAATTGCAAATGATATCAGTAATACTGTTGGCTGGAAGCTATTTGCTGGTCAATACTGTCACCCTAAGGAAAATCCAGTAAAGGAGGGAGGATATTATAACTTACTATAATTAACCTTTCTTTGGCAGTCTATCAAAGGTTGAAATTTAAACTTGGGAAATGCAGACTTTTGCATCAGAGCTTAATTAAGCAATTTTTTTACCTATTTCCCTGTAAGTACACAGATCAGTCCAAACTCCTGGGTTTTGCCTTCCTCCAGCAGATGAAGAAAGAGAAAGTTTTACTGATACTGACACTTAACACGAGGTGCCACCTGCAATCCCTCAGAATTTCTCTGTCTCCAGCAGATGGTGGAGGTGCAAAACCTGCAGTCTGAGTTAAAAAAAAAAAAAAGAAAGAAAGAAGGATTCATCTGCAAAGTTCAGAAGTACTTGCCTCCAGGACCTAGAGGGTTGTTAGGTCATGGTGGGTCAATATAGCATTACATGGGTAACCCACAGGTATAATACTTACGAATGAACAATACTGAAAATATACCTGTATTTATTTCAACACATCTTTATTAATCTTTTAATTTAATAAAATTTTATAATTTAAGATCATAAACTTTTTTAAAATTACATCAACACTCATCACTCATACCACATTCACACATACTAGAGAATATTGCACCGATAATATTGCACCTATTTCTAATACAACAAAATACCTATTACTAACATGTTAAAATACATTCATGTGTCACTTATATTAAATTATTATACAGTTTTTTATAACCACAGATAGCACAAATACTCTATATTTCACCTTATCTCTTGTTCTTTTGCCAACAAATATCTTAACGCTTCCTTATTTGATTTCTTCTTTTCATACTTTTAGTTCCCTTCCTTGTTCTCACTAAATAGTGAGAACAAGGAAGGGAACAAGGAAGGAATAGTGAGAACAAGGAAGGGTACTAAAAGTATGAAAGAAGAAATCCTTCTTTTCATACTTTTAGTTCCCTTCCTTGTTCTCACTAAATAGTGAGAACAAGGAAGGGAACAAGGAAGGAATAGTGAGAACAAGGAAGGGTACTAAAAGTATGAAAAGAAGAAATCAAATAAGGAAGCGTTAAGATATTTGTTGGCAAAAGAACAAGAGATAAAGTGAAATATAGAGTATTTGTGCTATCTGTGGATATAAAAAACTGTATAATAATTTAATATAAGTGACACATGAATGTATTTTAACATGTTAGTAATAGGTATTTTGTTGTATTAGAAATAGGTGCAATATTATCGGTGCAATATTCTCTAGTATGTGTGAATGTGGTATGAGTGTTGAGTGTTGATGTAATTTTAAAAAAGTTTATGATCTTAAATTATAAAATTTTATTAAATTAAAAGATTAATAAAGATGTGTTGAAATATATACAGGTATATTTTCAGTATTGTTCATTAGGTCATGGTGGGGCCATCCCCCCTAGTTTAAGAGGCAGACAAGCAGGAGGTAGGGGACCTCTTTTTATAGCTTGCTCCTTAATCGCTGGACAGGGCTGAAAGCCAGGGTTCCAGGTTCACTCGTCCTGGGGGACGGACTGAGCCTGCAGCCATTCTTAAGGGAAGTGACTACTTTATTTCTTTATTAAAGTTTTATACAAAAAAAAAGAGGAGAGAGAGTTTGAGGACGGCACATGTTTTACCCTAGCTCTGCTCCATTTTCTCAATTCAGCAGCTCAGCTATTTCTTTTCTCCCCATTCCTCTGGCACCCTTTTGTGGTCACTGCCCGGCGCTGCTTTCATGCTGCATGGTACGACCTGTGTGGCTTGTGGGGACGTGCGCAATGGCATATGCTCCCGGTACCTCTCCGATTGGGAGGGCACTTCAGGGAGCATGACAGCAGTTAAATCGGCCAGGCGCCATAAGCCTGAGAGGCTCTCGCCGGTGCAGCAGCTCCCTGATGATCCTTTTCCTCTAAATATGAAAATGGCAGCCAATTTATCTAAATTCAGGGCTGCTGTGTGGGCCACAGAGGGGGATGGGGAATTCCCTCCTTCTTTGTCTCCAGTGGTGGTGGCCTCTGGGGGAGGTCCAGGCACTGAGGGGCCCCTTTTCAAAATGAGGAGGACCCCGAGGAGGATTCTTCTTTTTTCTCCTCAGAATTTGTTCTTTTGCTGCACAAGGCCTATAAGACCAAGAAGACCATGTAGCGTAGATCTGAGAAGGGGGTTTTCCCTAAGGCTGGCAAAGAGATCCAGGCCCTCTGGGGATATGGGGGCCACAAGGGTCAGGTAGTTCCTGAGGACCCTGGTGCTGCCTGCCATGGACAGCTCCTCCAAAACGTCTGGAGCGGATGATCAGCAAACACAGGACCCTCCTGGGTTGGATCCAGGTTTGGTGGATTAAGACCCAGATCAGGCATTAACGAAGATCCCATTCATCATTGGCGATGATCCCAAAGTGAAACAGTTGTTCAACAGGGAGGAGTTGGGTCCCATGATATCTGTGGCTCTGGAGGAGCTGGGCATAGAAGTTCCGCAAGAGTATTCCGAATTGGGAGCAGTGTACCCGGTCATGGTTGGTCTCTGGGGTCCTGTGAGGTCTTTCTCATTTCAAAAGTTGGTCAGCACATTGCTGTTTAGGGAAATGGATACTCCCGAAACAGGCCTAAAAGTCAACTGGGCTATGGGTAAATTGTATCCTTTGCCAGAGGATACGCTTGAGTGTCTGAAAGTCCCGAAGGTGGATGCATCTGTTTCATCTGTTGCTAAGAAGTCAACAGTTCCAGTTGCCAGTTCTACAGTTCTGAAGGATCTTCAAGATAGGAAGCTGGAGGTGCACCTCAAGAAGATTTTTGAGGTGTCTGCTCTTGGTATTCTGGCTGCTGTATGTAGCAGTTTTATGTTGAGGGCAGGCCTACACTGGGTGCAGAAGTTACAGGCAAACAAGTCCTTTGTCTGAATCTGTGACCCAGCAGGCAGAGCGGCTGGAGGCCATTGTGGCGTATAGTGAGGATGGGTTGAATGATCTCCTCAGGACCTCCTCTAGGACTATGATTTTGGCAGTCTCAGCCCAGAGACTCCTCTGGTTAAGGAATTGGTCAGCCATAGTTTCATCCAAGTTTCATTTGGGGGCTTTGCCTTTCAAAGGGAAACTTCTTTATGGTAAGGACTTGGATGAAATAATCAAGTTTCTCAATGAGAATAAGGTCCATAAATTGCCTGAAAACAAGCTGAAAGGGAAATGTTCCTTTCTTCCTCATTCACACTTCAGAGGGAGTCAGTGTTTTCAGGTTCCCAGGGTGACAGGGAGTTCTCAGAGGCAGATCTTGAACAGACAACCATCCTGGAACCAGTCCTATTGACGGCATAGTTCTGTCAGAGATGGCTCTTCCCATTGTGGAGGTGGAGCCAAATCAACCCAATGATGCGATGCTGGTCCACTCCTCAGTTCTGGTGATCAGGGACCGGATGACTCTGTTCTATAAGGAGTGGACCAAGACCACATCGGAACAGTGGGTCTTAAGTGTGATAACACAAGGTTACGCTTTAGAATTTGCTCAGCTACTAAGAGATTGGTTTATGGTCTCCCTGTGCACTTACGACGCAAAGAAGCTGGCAGTTTGAGATACCATTTGTCGCTTATGCAGGCTGGGAGCAATTGTTCCTGTCCCCCTGAGGAGCAGGGGACAGGTCACTGTTCCATTTATTTCATAGTTCCCAAGAAGGAGGGCATGTTCTGTCTAATCCTTGGTTTAAAAAGGTAAACATGGCTCTGAAGGTTCCCTAGTTCCAAATGGAAATCCTGCATTTGGTGATTGCCTTGGATTTAACCAAAGAGTACTTGCATATAGGAATCCGGCCTGATCATTAGAGATATCTGAGATTCATGATTCTGGGAGAACATTTTCAATTTTGCGCTCTGACCTTTGGTTTGGTGATGGCACCCAGGACCTTTACCAAGGTGATGGTCATGGTGGCGGCATCTCTCCAGAGGGACGGAGTCTTCATCCACTCCTATTTGGATGACTGGCTGATTCAGGCAAAGTCAGAAACCATTTGTCAGAAGGCAGTGGACTTAGTCTTCTGGACCCTGGAGTGTGTAGTCAATCTGTCCAAGAGTCATCTTGTCCCTTCCAAGATTTGGGAATTTCTGGGGGCGCGTTTTGATACAAAGGGGGGAAGGTGTTCCTCACCGAAGAGCGGATTTCCAAGTTGCAAGCTCAAGTTCACGGATTGTTGAAGAAGCGGGTACCCAAGGTCTGGAATTACTTGCAAGTCCTCAGTTCTATGGCTTCCATATTGGAGTTAGTTCTTTGAGCATTTGCTCATATGAGGCCTTTACAGTAGGTTTTACTATCTCACTGGGACCCGTTGTTGAAGCAATTTCAGCTACCTCTCCCTCTTACAGAACTGGCTCATTCCAGTCTTTCCTGGTGGCTCCTTCCGGACAAATTAAGTCAAGGTGTGGACTTGAACATTCCAGTCTGGATGATCATCACCACCGATGCCAGTCTCTCCGGGTGAGGAGCAGTGTGTCAGAGTCAGTCTGTGCAAGGGCGGTGATCGGCAGAAGAAGCCTCATGATCCATTAATCGTCTAGAGACAAGAGCTGTGTGCTTGGCCCTGCAGGTGTTTCTGCCCCTGGTGAGGGGAAGGCCAGTGAGGGTTTTGTCGGACAATGTGACAACAGTGGTTTACATCAACCATCGGGGAGGGGGGGGGGGGCACCAAGAGTCAAGCAGTGGCTCAGGAAGCCAGGAGTTTGATTGCTTTGGCAGAACAACATCTGGAATGGTTGGCTGCCTCCCACATAGCGGACATGGACAACATGCAAGTGGATTTTCTGAGCCGGCAGCAGCTGGACCCTGGAGAATGGGAGCTGTCAGTCACAGGTGGGGCACGCCATGCGTGGATTTAATGGTGACCTTCCGCAATGCCAAGTCCCCGCGTTTCTTCAGCCTGCCCAGAGAAAGAGGAGCAGGGAGGTAGATGCTTTGGTTCTGCCCTGGCCAACAGATATCCTTCTGTATGTGTTTTCTCCTTGGCCCTTGGCGGGCAAGATCTTGTGGCTCATAGAGATTCACTCCAGTGACATGATGTGAAGACCCCCTGAAGCAGAGAACAATCGAAACATGGCCATGTCGGGGTGATGTACAGACTGGACATTTAAGCTAAGTGTTTGATAGGGATGTGAATCGTTTTTTGACGATTTAAAATATCGTCCGATATATTTTAAATCGTCAAAAATCGTTAGGGCCACGATACAATACCAATTCCCCCGATTTATCGTCAAAAAATCATAAATCGGGGGAAGGGGGAGGGCAGGAAAACCGGCACACTAAAACCCCCTAAAACCCACCCCCGACCCTTTAAATTAAATCCCCCACCCTCCCGAACCCCCCCCCCCCCAAATGCTTTAAATTACCTGGGGATCCAGTGGTGGTCCGGAACGGCCCCCTCAATTGAATCGTGTTGTCTTCAGCTGGTGCCATTTTGCAAAATGGCCGCCGTTTGCAGCGGCCATAGACCAAAACGATTCGACGCAGGAGGTCGTTCCGGACCCCCGCTGGACTTTTGGCAAGTCTTGTGGGGGTCAGGAGGCCCCCCCAAGCTGGCCAAAAGTTCCTGGGGGTCCAGCGGGGTTCCGGGAGCGATTTCCTGCCGCGAATCGTTTTCCGTATGGAAAATGGCGCCAGCAGGAGATCAACTGCAGGAGGTCGTTCAGCGGGGGTTCCGGAGTGGAGTTAGTTTTCTGACAAACTTAGCTGGGTAAACGCTGGTATTCATCTATGCTGCCGAATATCTCAGCAAAGTTATAGGGTCATTCATCAAAATGCATTATGGTGTTAACGCATTGTAGAAATCTCATCTTTGTGATTCTTTCCTCACTCCAAATGACATCAGATCTTCACTGAGGTGTACTGTGCTGTTCGTACATCTCACTCTGCATGTAAAACTGGCCCCAAAAACCTAAACCACCACCAAAACCTTACCTCAAGTTATTAGCTGGCCCTCCTATAGTGATATAAATAGTTGACTACTATGAAGTAGGGATGTGAATCGTTTTTTGACGATTTAAAATATCGTCCGATATATTTTAAATCATCAAAAAATCGTTAGGGCCACGATACAATACCAATTCCCCCGATTTATCATTAAAAAATCGTAAATCGGGGAAGGGGGAGGGCAGGAAAACCGGCACACTAAAACCCCCTAAAACCCACCCCGACCCTTTAAATTAAATCCCCCACCCTCCCGAACCCCCCCCCCCCCCCAATGCTTTAAATTACCTGGGGATCCGGCGGCGGTCCAGAACGGCGGCGGTCCGGAACGGCCCCCCCCCCCGCTGGACTTTTGGCAAGTCTTGTGGGGGTCAGGAGGCCCCCCAAGCTGGCCAAAAGTTTCCTGGGAGTCCAGCGGGGTTCCGGGAGCGATTTCTTGCCGCGAATCGTTTTCGTACGGAAAATGGTGCCGGCAGGAGATCGAGTGCAGGAGGTCGTTCAGCGGGGGTTCCGGACCGCCGCTGAACGACCTCCTGCACTCGATCTCCTGCCGGCGCCATTTTCCGTACGAAAACGATTCGCGGCAAGAAATCGCTCCCGGAACCCCGCTGGACTCCCAGGAAACTTTTGGCCAGCTTGGGGGGGCCTCCTGACCCCCACAAGACTTGCCAAAAGTCCAGCGGGGGTCCAGAACGACCTCCTCCGTTGAATCGTTTTTGTCTATGGCCGCCGCCATTTTGTGGCGGCCATTTTGAAAAATGGCGACGGCTGAAGACAACACGATTCTATTGAGGGGACCGTTCCGGACCGCCGCCGTTCTGGACCACCGCCAGATCCCCAGGTAATTTAAAGCATTTTGGGGGGGGGGGGGTTCAGGAGGGTGGGGGATTTAATTTAAAGGGTCGGGGTGGGTTTTAGGGGGGTTTAGTGTGCCGGCTCACGATTTTAACGATTTTTCACGATAGTTTACACACCCAAACGGCAACAATACGATTCCCTCCCCCTCCCAGCCGAAATCGATCGTTAAGACGATCGAGGACACGATTCACATCTCTACTATGAAGGCCTTATAATGAGTCAGTCTCTCTCTCTCCCTCTCTCTCTACAGGGTTCATTGCTCTCTAAATATCTACCAACCCGACATACTTAGTTTTTGGGTACTTGCCAGGTTCTTATGGCCTGGATTGGCCACTGTTGGAAACAGGATGCTGGGCTTGATGGACCCTTGGTCTGACCCAGTATGGCATGTTCTTATGTTCTTATACCATATATACCTAATCCATGCCCACATATTCATACCTCCACACATATCGCATCTCTCTCCCTCTCTCTCTCTCTCTCCTGGAGATATGTGGGATCTATGGAAAATTGTATGGGAAGGCTATACTGTGCCCCACTGCCTCTTCTCAAGATATCTATTCACAGTGTAGGAAAGAGCAGAGCACAGTTCTCTGCTGTAGATGCTAGTCTATCCAATCTCCCTCTAATGAGGAAGCACTGCTGGAGAGAGGAGGAGCCACCTGACACAGTGAACCTGTGGCACAAAATGAACTTTCAGTGTGCAGTCAGTACTTTGGATCAAACACTGTACAGTATGCTGAAAAAAAATGGGCTGTCTGGTCTAAAACTGGGCAGTTGGCAACCCTAGTGTACAGCCCCATTGGAATCTCTACTAGAGACTTTGGCCTTGGGTTAAGACTAAGGAGTGTAGGTTACAGGAACATCCATCTTGCCACAACACCCCTGCTGGAGGTTATTGCAATGGGCAATTCCTTCCTGCATATTAGTAGATGACCTCCTAGGAAGAGATGATTTTTGTTGTTTCCATATTCCATTTGATTATTGGCCTATAGCTTTCCCTGAAAGGTTTAAGAAGTGAGAAAACCACATTGCCAGGACACAGCCAGTGGTTGGCAAAGTGGATTGCAATGGTTTTTGTATGTGGTGGATAATTGTGATTTTTGTTGAGAGGTAATTTTTGCCCACCATTCCCACCCATGGGAGAGAGGAGTGGGAAAATCACTGTGGATTTGGTGTGTACAGTCAATGTTTGATTCTACAGACCAAAAGATCTCTGTGCCATTTCTAAGAATTATGGATGCCAACAGGAATCCTGAGCTAGGAAGAATCTGGGATCACACACCAGCATTTCAGCATGGAGAGGAGAAGTTTGGAGAAGGAAGGATCAAGCAGTGGATTAGGAATATACAGCTGAAAATTCTTTGGGTTTTTTGTTTTTTTTCTAGTTGCTCCATCATTTTCTGGGGGGGAGGGGATGTTTGTTCCATTTAATGTGCATTAAACCAAAATAGTTCACATTAAATCAAAACTAGTGCATGCTAAATCAAGGTAGTATTCACTACTTTGATTTGGTGCACATTAATTTTTTTTAGTGCATACTACAAAAATCAATGTGCACTAAAAACTAAAAATGAATTAAATTAATTTACATCCCTATAGTGGACCCATGTATTGGGATAAGAAAACTATTACAGCATGCCTGGGCAGCCCTACATTCCATCCAAGGGAGTATAAGATCAAGGGACCATAGAACAAATTATATTTTATTTATATTTTGATTGTGATTATGGATATGATAAGAAGAAAATCTAATTGGTGCCAATTGATTTCTTTTACACAAGTGAAACAGTAAACTTTTATTTTTAGAATACCCCACACTCATGTGCCTAGTCTGTTTACTGACACAGATAAATTACTAAGACACAAAGTTGAGTATACATCCACAGAAGAGAGATTTACACTCTGCCTTGGACCCTGGAGTTCTATCCTTCCCTCCCTCCCCCCCCCCCCCCCCTTCCCTTTTGGAGAATACATGTTGGACTTAGTGGGATTTTGCATGGATTAAGCCTTGGTAATTAGTGTGCCCTTTCCTTCATAGCTACACCTAGAGGAGGGACTAAAAATGCCTCGCAAACCTTAGCAAAGAGAAAATACCCAGATCTACAGCATGGCATAAAGTCCTCCACCTGCTATTTGTAGTATGACCATGGTAAAGGCAAAACAAATGAATACCTGCAAAAGATCAGGTGGAACATGTTTACTGTGTGGCCCACACCCTAGCAAAGAGAAAATGCTTCACTTACCACACCCTTCTTACCAAGCAATCTCAAACTTCCCTATATAGCAATGTCCCTTCCCTATATAGTCAGCAACCCCTCCCCAATAGTCAGGAATCCCCATCATAGCATCATTTGCTGGCAGCAGCAGTGCAAGAAAGAGGTCTCTGACATCCAGCCCTTCTGGAATGACAAGACATATTTCCGGAGGAGTGATTCTTTTGTCATTAGGAGGGTGGATGATACCTATCGGTGGAGGTTCCTGCCTATGCAGGGGAAAGGCTACTGACTACTGGGGGACTCCTGCCTAGCACCTGAGAGTTCTGTTGTGGGTGTGGGGTGCAGTCACTTATTCAATAGAGAATGAGCCCTTGGATCACAGCACAACCTTAGGACGAGGCTCCAAGGTAGACACTATGGGAGGCGAGCATATCCAGGCACGGGCTGGACTTGGAGCATAACTTAGACTTGGAACATAGCTTGGAACTCTTGGACCTCTGCTGAACCTGCACACACAGAGTGAGCACCAACAACGCAATGCTGATCTCTAGGGTAGCTCTCCGGCCACTCGATAGCCCTTTTGGACCTGCCACTTGGAACAGCAAGTGCTACAGGACAGACACAGGCTAAAGAAAGGACATGGCATGATGAGGAATGTGGACAAAGATATTGAAGACATTGGCACTTGAATGAAGACTAGGAACTTGGACAAAGACTTGAATCTGAGGAACATGGACAAAGGCTCTGGAGACAAGGAACATGGACGAAGGCTCAGGTTCAGGTTAGAGTTCAGCTTCTCAGGGCATTGCACATCAGCGTGCTGTACACAGCCCACCATAGGTTGGTCACAGACCATGCTATCTCGCTGCGTGCCCTACACAACCTGCCACAGGTTGGTTGTGGACCATGCAGGGAGCAGGGCAGGCTCAGGACTCAGACGAGGATGAGCCCAGGAGCCAGGACATGGTTTGGAATGAGGATCATGGCTTGGAGAGTGACTAATTTAATTCCACTATTTAAAAAGGGCTCCAGGGGCAATCTGGGAAACTACAGACCGGTTAGCCTGACTTCAGTGCCAGGAAAAATAGTGGAAAGTGTTCTAAAGATCAAAATCACAGAACATATAGAAAGATATGGTTTAATGGAACAAAGTCAGCATGGCTTTACCCAAGGCAAGTCTTGCCTCACAAATCGACTTCACTTTTTTGAAGGAGTTAATAACCATGTAGATAAAGGTAAACTGGTAGATGTATTTAGATTTTCAGAAGGCATCTGACAAAGTTCCTCATGAGAGGCTTCTAAGAAAAGTAAAAATCATGGGATAAGTGGCGATGTCCTTTCATGGATTACAAACTGGTTAAAAGACAGGAAACAGAGAGTAGGATTAAATGGACAATTTTCTCAGTGGAAAAGGGTAAATGGTGGAGTACCTCAAGGAGCTGTACTAGGACTCATGCTTTTCAATATATTTATAAATGATCTGGAAAGGAATGCAATGAGTGAAGTAATCAAATTTGCAGATGATACAAAATTATTCAGAGTTGTTAAATCACAAGCAGATTGTGATAAATTGCAGGAGGACCTTGTAAGACTGGAAAAATGGACAGATGAAATTTATGGACAGATGAAATTTATTGTGGATAAGTGCAAGGTGATGCATATAGGGAAAAATAACCCATGCTATAGTTACACAATGTTAGGTTCCATATTAGGTGCTATAACCCAAGAAAGAGATCTAGGTGTCATAGTGGATAATACATTGAAATCGTCGGCTCAGTGTGCTGCGGCAGACAAAAAAGCAAACCGAATGTTAGGAATTATTAGGAAGGGAATGGTGAATAAAACGAAAATGTCATAATGCTTCTGTATCGCTCCATGGAGAGGCTGCACCTTGAATACTGTGTACAATTCTGGTTGCCGCATCTCAAACAAGATATAGTTGCAATGGAGAAGGTACAGAGAAGGGCAACCAAAATGATAAAGGGGATGGAACAACTCACCTATGAGGAAAGACTAAAGAGGTTTGGGCTGTTCAGCTTGGAGAAGAAAAGGCTGAAGGGTGATTTGATAGAGGTCTTTAAAATCATGAGATGTCTATAATGGGTAAATGTGAATTGGTTATTTACTCTTTCGGATAATAAAAGGACTAGGGGGCACTCCATGAAGTTAGAATGTAGCACGTTTAAAACTAATCAGAGAAAATTATTTTTCACTCAATGTACAATTAAACTCTGGAATTTGTTGCCAGAGGATGTGGTTAGTGCAGATAGTGTAGCTGGGTTTAAAAAAGGTTTGGATACATTCTTGGAGGGGAAGTCCATTACCTGCTATTAATCAAGTTGACTTAGAAAATAGCCACTGCTATTACTAGCATCAATAGCATGGGATATACTTAGTTTTTGGGTACTTGCCAGGTACTTGTAGCCTGGATTAGTCATTGTTCGAAAACAGGAAGCTGGGTTTGATGGACCCTTGGTCTGACCCAATATGGCAATTTCTTATGTTCCTATGGAATAAGGATCATGGCTTGGAACGAGGAACAAGGAGATCTGCTGGTTAGACAAGCTCCATGAGCCCTGGAACTAGGAACATGACTAGGAATATGACTTGGAACTTGGAATTCTAAAAACAAGGATGGACTCTGAAAACTTGATCCAGTGAAGACAGACTTGGAAACAGGCCCTGTGCTAGGAAGCATCCTACACAGCCTCCCATGGGCTGGTCATGGACCAGGACACTGGCACACCTGGAGGAAGGGTGAGAGAGGATCTAGAGGACTGACCTTGGAATGAAGACAGGAACATCAGGAACCTGCTCGAAGACTTAGATGAGACACCGATGAGAGACCAGGAACATGGAATGTAGAACATGAAAGAGCTCTACCGAGGATCAAGGAGACCAGGAACTTGGAACAGGAACATGGAACAGGAATAAGAACATCGGGAATAACCAACGAAGAATATGAAGACCATCATGACAAAAAACTGACCTCGGAAGACCTTGTAGGAAGAAGAGCCATGGAAAACCATGAGGATCCATTGCGAAGGCCCCAAGGAAGTAGCAGAGAAGCCCATTTATAGGGCTGAAGGACTGACAAGATAGTGACATTATCAAGGAGGGCCATGGGACTTTTTCCACCATGGGCCCTTTAAATTATGAAGAGAGGCGTGCACGTGTGCCTAGGACATCAGGTGCAGGATGAAGTCGACAGCATTCCCAGCTGCATCGAGGGGCCTGCATTGTCAGCATCCCAGCCGCGAAGATCAGCAGCAGCAGCTTCCCAGCCACAAGGATGGCAGGAGCAGCTGCGGTGGCTTGAGCCGCAAAGAAAGGAAATGCAGGTGGCATTCATGCCGCAAAGAAGCAGGTGTCAACAGCACCGGAGCCGTGAGGAGCTGGAGATATCGGCGGCATTCCTGTCGCGAAGATGGCAAGGCAGCAGCAGGTGTGATGATGGCTTCAACGCCGCAAAGACTGGCTCTTCAGCGGCAGCAGCAATAGTGTCAATAGCGTCAGCAGCAGCCCTACTGCAAGCAAGCACACTTGCTGGCAAGGTGAGAGGCCACTCGTGGGCTTCTCCCGCGGCTGCATCACAACAAGTTCTTGGTAAGAGGGGTCTGGTAAACGGGACATTTTCTCTTTGCTAGAGTTTGGGAGAAAGGAAATCTCCCTTGCAAACCAATCCTAAAATTAAAGAGCCAGTCAGTACAGGGGATTTCAGACCACAGCACACAGTAAAATTTTACAATTCTATTTATTTATTTATTTAACTCTTTTCTATACCGACATTCATGTTACCGATCATATCATATCGGTTTACAAGGAACAAGGGGATTATAACATTAACATTAACATTGAAGAAGAGGCAAACATAAGAACATAAGCTGCGAAGGCGACGCAGAGTCAAAAAAAAAAAAAGGGGGGACTAGGAGGGAGGGAAGGGTAGGCTTGCTGGGATAGAGGGGTGGAGGGGGGGTGGGCTGGGTTAAGGGAAGGCTTGTTGAAACAGCTGGGGCTTGAGTTTTTTCCTAAATGTCAACAGGCAGAATTCCAGTCTGAAATCTGGAGGAATGGCATTCCAGATGGCTGGTCCCGCTTTCAAGAAGGCCCGTTCTCTGGTGACTGTACGAAGGGTGGATTTGGTTGTGGGGGTGTGCAAGGTTCCTTTGTAAGCTTCTCTGATGGGTCTTGTAGCGGTGTGGATGAATCAAGCCCTTAGTATGTTACCGTGTCTATTTCCTGCAGGATTTTACAAGCATGTGGATAAATTATCTGCCTTTTTGTGAAAGTCTAAACTCCTAAAATCGCTTTAAACAAGCTTAAAGCTTCAATTTGCCAGATTTTCTTAGTTATCATTAGGCATATATATTAGAACAAATTCAATACTGGTTTGCTGATTATTTACCTGTGTCTAAGCAACCTCGTTGGTTAGACTTGGAACAAGGTTTGGTGTATCCTTTACACTTAGCAGCATTCCCTGGGATGAAGCAGCCTTGGTGTTTAACTTGTTCCCCAATTATCTTTTACCTCTACAACCTTGGCAGAATTTGCCAGTTTGCAACCCACTGATTTCCTTACCCGGCTGTGGTATAATTCTGAGATTCCTATAGGAATTCACGGTGCTTCTTGGAAACAGTGTGGAATATTATTTTTATGTCAGGTAGTAGACAGTGCAAAAATGATCCCATTTGCTGATTTAATCTCATATTCTCTCCCACGAACCCAAGGCTTTCGATGGCTTCAATTATATAACTCACTCCATTCTTCTGAATTTTTAACATCAGAACCCCTTCTGGTTTTGGGAGTCTTCACTTTTTATATTGATATGCTTCAGAAAGGTCACTTAGCATCTGCTATTTATAAACTTGTTAAATAAGGTAACTTTCTTAGATGTCCTGGTTTAGCAAAAAGTTGGGAACCAGATCTGATTGACCAGACTCCGATGTTCGATGGGGAAAATTTTGGCTTTCAACAGAAAGTGTGTCTTTATCATTATTGATCACTCAATCTATGTACTGAGCAGCACCTTATAAACTCTTTAAAGCATGTTTGCTGGATTATCAATGCTGTTGCTCTGGTTTGTATGATAAAGTTACCCTTTCTCATATGCTCTTTGAATGCTCCTCTTTTAAATTTTGCTGGCATAATGTATGAAAGCAGATGCAAGAATTTTCACCTATTTCTAACCCTATTTCTTATTGAATTGTTGTTCTTAAATCTGTGGGTTTGAATGTTACCCTCTGTCCATCTCTTAGTAGACTTTTGGATTTCTTGTCAACCATTGCAATGAAGCAAGTTCTTCATAAATTAGAAGAATACTGCATTGCTGAATAAGCACTTCTGGTGGAACTATGTGTGCCTCTATTATAAATATGAGAAATAAGCAGCAGTTAGGTACCACCAGATTACTCAATCATTACTCATGTGAGGTTTGATAAACCGTTTTCTTTACCATACCTAATCTACCTCCTGCTTTCATAGAAACATAGAAACAGAAATGACGGCAGAAGAAGACCAAATGGCCCATCCAGTCTGCCCAGCAAGCTACGCAGTTTATCCATTTTTTTTTTATCTTCCCTCCCCCCCTTTTTTTCTCCCCCTCCCCCGTCACTATTGGCTTCCAGCACCCTCTGGCCCCTATTCCCTTCCACCCCTCCACCAATGCAGAGAGCAGTGCCGTATCCGCATCCCAATGAACATCCAGCTCAATCAGGGGTAGCAACTGCCGCAATAAACGGCCACACCCCTGCCCCATACTCTTACCCACCTCTGTTTTGTTTGTTTGGTTTTTGGTTTTGGTTTTTTTGTTTTTTGTTTTTTTGGAGATGGCAGCCCTCCAACCTTCCGCTCCGTGAAGGTGGAACACAAACCACTGGCATCCCGCTCCGTGAATGCCTCTGTGGCTACTGCCGCTCCGTGCAGTATTTTGCTGCCTGAAGGTGGAACATCTACTGGCCACTGGCATCCCGCTCCGTGAATGCCTCTCTGGCTACTGCCGCTCCGTGCAGTGTTTTACCACCTCCTCTATATTTATGCCCACTAGACTTGATGGATCCACAGTGTTTATCCCACGCCCCTTTGAAGTCTTTCACAGTTTTAGACTTCACCACTTCCTCCGGAAGGGCATTCCAGGCATCCACCACCCTTTCCGTGAAGAAATACTTCCTGACATTGGTTCTTAGTCTTCCTCCCCGGAGCCTCAGCTCGTGACCTCTGGTTCTGCTGATTTTTTTCCGTCTGAAAAGGTTTGTCGTTGTCTTTGGATCATTAAAGTTTTTCAAGTATCTGAAAGTCTGAATCATATCACCCCTGCTCCTCCTTTCCTCCAGGGTGTACATATTTAGATTCTTCAATCTCTCCTCGTACGTCATCCGATGAAGATCCTCCACCTTCTTGGTTGCCCTTCTCTGTACCGCTTCCATCTTCCACCGCTACCACCTATCATTGTTATGATGCTCCTTTTGCTTACTAGATGTCACGTAGAGTGCTGGGTTCTGGAAACACCCCCTCAGGAGCAGGGCAGGACTACAGGGCAGGAGCTGGGTTTATCTTTTTCCTAACCAGCCCCTGCCCCCAGAGGTTGAGTCCTGGATTCGAGGGGCCAGCGGGACTTGGTTACTATGACTGAACATCATGGCTGCTTACAGCTGAAAGATGGGCTGGTCTTCTGCCTAGCCAGCCCTCTTCCCTGCAGTTTGAGCTCTTCCATTCTGGGGATTGGTAGGGCTTAACTGAAAGAAGCTGGACACAGCAGAACAGGCTGGTTAGGCTGGACAAACTGGGCAAGGCAAGGCAGACACAAGCTATAAATTGAGTTCAGGCAAAGGCTGGACGTAGTGGGCAGAAACAGACTGGAAGCAGAGATCTGGATATTAGAACAAGGAAGAGGCTGAGGACTGGATACTGAAACAGGCTAAGGACTGGATACTAGCACAGGCAAAGAGCTGAGGATTGGAAACTGGAACAGGCAAGGAGCTGAGGACTGGATACTGGTACAGGAGTATAGCAGGATACTGAACAAGGGCAGGGAATGGGTAGATAGGTAGGTTGGGCAGGATATCATATAAGGATGGGAACTGAATACACACCAGGCTTGGGCAAGATAAGCAGGGAATGTATGCTAGGGATTAGACTGGGCAGGGCACAAAAAGACCAGACAAGGACATAAGCAAACAAGGCAGACAGGGGTAGGAGCAGACAATGACAACACAGAACAAAGAACACTAAAGCCTAAAGGCAGCAACACAAAAGGCCCGTAGGCCACTAAGCAAGGAGAGGCTGAGTAAGTCACAGAGCAAGGCCTAAGGTAAGAGCAGACCCAGAGGCCACAAGGCAAAGTAAGACCTGAGTAGGCCACAGATCATAGTACAAGGAGACAAAGGGCCCAGAGGCTACAAGGTAAGTTAAGGCCTAAGTAGGCCACAGAGCAACATAGGCCACAAGACAAGGTAAGGCCTAGATAGGCTGCAAGACAAAAGCAAGTTACTAGAAGACCCAGAGGCCAAATAGGCATGGAGCAAGGTAAAACCGGTCAAATCAGAGAACCAAAGGTGACTCCATGAAATGGCATCTAGGTGCTGGCAAGGCAGGGTCAAATGGGGCTAGAGTTTGGATGTGGTGTGAGCAGCGGCGTGGAGATGGGCAAGGCTGGAGGTGAAGCTTGCAGAGGATCCCACATGAAGAGAAGGCTGCACCACATGCTGAATCAGGTGGCCAGTGAGGAGATGGCTCGGGAAGCTCAGAACAGACCTCACTGGAGGCCTCTGCTGATAGGGAGGAGTCATGGCGGACAGGATCAGGGCACAATGAGGCTGAACACCAGGCAAAAACATGATACTAGTTACTACACATCTTAAATGGCTTTTGTGTTACTGACTGAGGTTTGCTTGTTACGAATTTTGTACATTTTGTTTTTCCTTATTTCTTTTAATCAAAACATTGAACTTAAAAAAAAAAAAAGTTTTTTTTTTTAAATAATATTGTTTTTTAGACTTGGACTCATCTCAACAATAACACACTTATGCCTCTTGCTTACTTGAGATCGACTGCAGGAGGTCGTTCAGCGGAGGTCCGGAACCCTCGCTGAACGACCTCCTGCAGTCGATCTCCTGCCGGCGCCATTATCCGTACGGAAAACGATTCGCGGCAGGAGATCGCTCCCGGACGCCCGCTGGACCCCCAGAGACTTTTGGCCAGCTTGGGGGGGCCTCCTGACCCCCACAAGACTTGCCAAAAGTCCAGCGGGGGTCCGGAAGCGACCTCCTGCGGTCGAATCGTGTTGGTCTATGGCCGCCGCCATTTTGCGGCGGCCATTTTGCAAAATGGCGCCGGCTGAAGACAACACGCTTCAACAGCAGGAACCCGTTTCGGACCGCCGCTGGACCCCAGGGTACTTTAAGGCATTTGGGGGGGTTCAGGGGGGGATTTAATTTAAAGGGTCGAGGGTGGGTTTTAGGGGGATTTAGTGTGCCGGTTTTCGGCCCGTTTCGGACCGCCGCTGGACCCCAGGGTACTTTAAGGCATTTGGGGGGGGATTTAATTTAAAGGGTCGGGGGTGGGTTTTAGGGGGATTTAGTGTGCCGGTTTTCCTGCCCTCCCCCTTCCCCCGATTTAGCTATGGACCGCCGCTGGACCCCAGGGTAATTTAAGGCATTTGGGGGGGGGGGGGGTTCGGGGGGGTGGGGGATTTAATTTAAAGGGTCGGGGGTGGGTTTTAGGGGGTTTTAGTGTGCCGGTTTTCCTGCCCTCCCCCTTCCCCCGATTTATGATTTTTTTGACGATAAATCGGGGGAATTGGTATTGTATCGTGGCCCTAACGATTTTTGACTATTTAAAATATATCGGACGATATTTTAAATCGTCAAAAAACGATTCACATCCCTAATGATTACATTATTGTGGAGATTACATCTCTCGTTCAGTGAGATCCTATTGAACCTACATAAATTTAGAATGAACCCGTTGATGTAGAAGAGATTACTGGCTGAAAGAATTTTGAATCAATCCAGTTTTTCAGGTTTTATACAATGAAGACAACTTTGTGAGATTCAAGTGTGCAGTCGCCAGTCACTGTTGCCTAAGTTCCATGAGACATCCGATTTGCTCACAGTTAAAGATTATCCGAACAGGAAAGTTCATGAACAAGAAACTCAAATAATGTTTCACAGTAAACCTGTCTTTAAAGCCTATTTAATCCCGTTAAAAAAAGACATGGAGAAGGTTCTTACCATTAGGCAGAGTGCCCTCGGTGAAAAACAAAAGAGACGGCTTTCAGAGTCCCTTGTCCATAATGGCAATACAATAAAATTGGAATAAAGCTAATCCAGCTTTTGATATGTGTATTTTAAACTTCTTTATTATTATTTTTTTTTTTGTAATGGAAGACCTATGGCAGAAAATGTCCAATGACTTATTAAAGTAGAAGAGAGAATCAGCTGAAATAATTTTCAGATGTCAGTTTTTCAAGCTTATACAATGAAGACAACTTTGTGAATGTCTAGTTTATTACTACTGCTACTATGAACTACTACTTAACATTTACTATAGTGTTGCTAGGTGTACACAGCGCTTACTATCCAGCTGAGACACCCCCAGACAAAACAAATCAATTTCTAGTAATCCCTTAACCTGAGAGGGCCAAGATGAGGAAGATTCAGGGTTTCTGGATTTAAAAACAGTCTCAAAGACGTGGGCACATACTTCTTTCACTGATGGCACTACACCAAACATCTGATCTTCCTCATAGTATGAGTGTTAACTAGGGAAGTCTTCAAAGTAATTTAGAAATATGCCATATTGTAAAGTTTCTACAAGGAAAACAACTTTGTGTGAATCTACTTTACATTCGGCAATGATTAATGCCACTGATCCAAGAGATATCTGCTCTGCCACCTCTCAGTTTCAGAGTGTGCATGAGGGGAATCATCACCCAGGAAGAGAAGGCGAGGACAAAAGCAGTAAATTAATTCAAAAGGGCATGGAATAAACACTGTGGATCCCTAAAGGCTAGAGGTTGAAAATGAAGAAAAGAGTGCATGGGGGTGATCCGCACAGAACAGCAGTTACTATCAGAAGGTATGGGGACTATCAGAAGGTATGGGGACTACTATCCTTAACTAATTAGCCTTAATATTTTTTGCAACATTGCTCTCTACTTCGACGGTTCGGGGAGGGGGGTGCGGGAATGGGAATTGGATTCAGTTGACAGCCAATGCTGGGCCTCAACTTTTACGGTGCAGGGTACTGATGAGCAGACATTATGGAAAAAGAACAGGACAGCTTCTACGGCCAAGTCGAAAAGCAAAGTACATTCAAGCAGTATGGTCAGCATTATCATGAAGGCTGCTCACCCAGTAATAATGTTGCTAGCAGTAATTTTGTGATGGCTTTGACAACTGCTTGGTTTTGATTGTAGATATTACTAAACAGAAGGCTTGGAGGTTACTGGCATGGAGAGGCAGTTACTACCCTTAACAGAAAACATGGGGGTAACCTGCACAGAACGGCAGTTACTATCATAAGAAAATTGCTGGCTAGCCTGGATGGATCACTTGGTATGTTTCTGCCATCATTACTAGGTAACTATCATTGAAGTGTACTTATTTTTTGAAAATAAAAAATAGCCTGCTTAGGCCTTTTTGCACATATATTAGCACTGCAAACTTATTTAATGAGCTGGTCTGCATGATTTTTTTGCATCACAGTCCAATGGGTGGGCTGCCCAGAACTTAGGACTCATCTACAGGCCAGGGGAGGAGGGTGATGGGAAGAGGGCCACACCAGGCCCAGCAGGCTGCTCTTAATGACACCAGCCATAATGTTTGACAGCAAGCACAAGGATCTAGCATCAGCAGTGCCTTCCAATGAAGTTGGCACCGACACACACTGTATTTGGTTATCATAGAGCAAGCTCACATTATTGGACAGCACCGCTAACATCCATGCTCCTCTAATTGGCCTACAGCAGTGTTATAACATCACCAGGATGAGGTGGGGCAGACGAGAGATTTAAAATTGGCCGGTCCCAGCATCTTCCCCTCTTCCTATGCGACCTGGGGCTGGACAAATTCCTTCCCATTCTGCCCCTGTTTTGTTAAACAGCTATTAGTAAGTAGCATTTTTTATATGTTTATGCAATATTTACATGTTCTTTTAATTTTGTTACCCCTGCACACCAGGGTGATCAAATTTAGTTTGGGGGGGCAGCATATTAGGGGAAGGGCCTGAGGGTTCATGCAAGAAGGTATGACTAGGATTGCCACCTTGGTCCAAGAGGTGGAAGGTCCAGGGGTACAACAGCTGATGGGCCCAGGGATTGGGCCAGGATGACACCAGTGGATACTGATGTGTGTGGTGGTCTGCCCAGTTTTCCCATCATCCATGACATCTCAACTTCAAGAGGGCACCGCTGACCAGAGGCAGGCCCTTAAAGACTGACAAGATGGTGGCTTAGTGACCTGACAGCGCCTCTCATGGGATGGCATGGTATAGGACATAGGTAGACTTGAGCACCCACATTAGGTACTCAAGTCTAATTAAAAGCTACAACCATTGATATTCAAAATAATTTGTCCATTTTTATTGTTGTGTATCTCTGTACACGTCAAGGGTGACAATGCCAGGTTTATCACTACTGCCACAGTTATGGAAGATCATTCATTCACAGCAAAATTGCACAAGAAAACGTTCTACAGGATGCTCTAAAGGGACTTTTGCATGGAAGGGCTAAATTTAAGAACTAGGAAAAAGTTCCACAAAAGTGTTTTGTTTGCAAGATTTTTTTCTGTGGGATTCTTTTCCCTTCCAGAAACTTCAAAAAATGAAATCCTTGAAACAAAAGATATGCCCCAGCCAAAATTAGGATCCTCATCTTACAAACATCCGCAGTCATCGCACAGTGATGAGCTCCCATGATCATATCACGGCTACATGCACACTACACTCAGATTCCCAAATGAGGTGTAGACAAGCTAAAGAATTCTCTACCAGAAAGATTTTGGGAGGGGAACAGAATGAACAGTTAACAGTAGTTTGGGGTTTTGGTTCCCCCAAGTGGGAGACTCAGATGGTGTGCTCTTGCAGTTTATAAACTCCTGCCACCATCTTAAGGTGTGGATTCCTTAATTGACCCCTTTTGGGGCAGCATATCCTTTGCTGTCTTTAATTTGGTTATATTTCCTTGGGTGAGACCCCTGGCATCTCTGGGGCTGATACCTGGATAAAGAGATGGAGTTAGAGTACCTTGTCCATTATTTTGTCCATAGTTTTTGGAAACCTTTTTGTTATTTGAGGATGGGGTTTTCCACCCTTCCTGTCTTGTTTGGTTTCCCTTTTTGGTTAAAGAATGTTTCCTTTTATTTGTGTTGCTGAGTGCCCTAGGGCCCAAGGACTAAGATTCTTTGCCATCTGGAGGAAATTATTTCTTTCACCTAGAAAGAACCTCGGGACCATTCAGGTCCTCAGGCTGCAATGGATTCACAATCATTATCCGGGAGAAGGAGCACTGGGGGAAGAGATGAAACCAGAGGCACCATCTAGGTGCATTTACTATCATCTCAAAAGAAATCTGCAAATGAGATGTACTGGCTATGCTTGAAATTAGCCAGCTGGATTTTTTTAGTTATGCGACCTTGTATGGTCACATAAGTCGGTACTTAGCTAATTAATCAGATACCTTGTAAAGATATCTGGCTAAGTAGCACTGTCATCAACTAAAGAAAAACTAAGTTGCCCCATCCCCTTCCTCCTTCTTTCCAAAGCATAAGTCAATTCATAAATTGTATCCTAAACACCCCCCCCCCCCCCCCCCCCGCCCCTTAAACCTTTTTAAGTTGTATAGTTTTGCCCCATTTTGGAAGATGGGCCCTCATCCTGATGTTACCTTTAAAAGGAGCTCAGCCTCCCTCTCCCCTTCCACCCACCTACTAGGAAAAACCATGGCTCCTAGACCTCATTCCCATCTTCCTGCTCCTCCTCATCTCCACCAATACCTTTTTCTTCATCATCAGGAGTGAGGTACCCTCTGCCCCGCTCCCAGCACTTCCAGCGCTGAAGCAGGTCTAAGGCAGCAGAATATCTCAGCCTCTTCCAGGAACACCCCTGAAATGACCCTTTTTTATCTGGCCAAATATAGGGCCGGATTTTAATACCTACGTGCAGGCATACATTTGTGAGCGCAACCCGGCGCGCACAAAGGTACGCCCGATTATATAACATGCGCGCGCAGCCGCACGCATGTTATAAAATCCGGGGTCGGCGCACGCAAGGGGTGCACAATAGTGCACCTTGCGCTTGCCAAGCCCTTGGGGAGCCCTGCTGGCTTTCCCCGTTCCCTCCACCCCCACCTTCCCCTCCCTTCCCCTACCTAACCTGCCCTCCAGCCCTACCTAACCCCCCCCCCAACCTTTATTTTACAAGTTGTGCCTGCCTCTAGGCAGGCATAAGTTGCACGCGCCGGCCAACAGCCGGCCCACGATCCCGGGCACAGCACCAAATGGCCGCTGTGCCTGGATGCCACCGGCCCCGCCCCCAGACCGCCCTGGACCAGCCCACACCCTGCTCATTCCCCACCCCTTTTTTTCAAGCCCCAGGACTTACATATGTCCCGGGGCTTTAGGCGTGCCGCCGGGCCTTGAAAATCTAACCCATAGTCAAGTAAATCATTTAGACAGAAAATGATTACATTTTCTGTCTAAATGTCTTTTGAATATAGACCTCCTTACTTTCTACCCCCTTTCACAATGGGGAAGATTGAGGGAACCTTATTTTATTGGGAGGGATATCAGTTATTAAGGAAATCAGCTGCCAACATCTTAAAATGTTGCTGGAAGCCTAGGTCACAAATCTATTGGAGACCTCAAAGTATACTATCAGTGGAGTGTGATGGAGCATGTAAGGAACTCCCTCAGAACACCTTAAAACACAGGCTATAGCTATCTGTACAGGTTCTCCTTAATGTCCATCCCAGCAAGGGATTCTGGGATAGGGTGGAGCACATCAAGCAGGGATAAGAAACCAGGGCCAAAGGGATGAAGGAAGCCCAGGGAGAGAGACTTGAGAATACGAACTGTAACTTACGATTGTTTTGTTGAAGTGCTCAGACCAGCTAACTATTTTGTTTATTATTGCTTAACAATAAAGAAACTTATAAAGTCTGCTCTCTGGCTAATCCTGACTGCTAGGCATCACAAATAGTGGCAGCAGTGGGATTGCTTGCCTAAGCAGGAAGCTCAGGCAAAGTCCACAACTGCAGCAGGAAAAAAACAAACATAAAGGGTTTTTTTTTCCTTTTCTTCTCTTTCTCCTGGGACCTCCCAGTTTATTTATTACATTTATATACCTTCATTCTGGAACCAAATATAATGGTTTACGAAAAATAATATGATAAAAATAAGTAAAATCAATAAAATTCTAACATTACATTAAAATAAATCATAAAATTACATTAAAAATAAGAAGCAGAAATAAGAGTTAAACATAGTAATTACAATAAAAGCAATAGTACAATTTGTAAATAAAAGAGATAAAAAAGAGGGATGAGGAGAACAGACAAAAAGAAAGAGAGGCCTCAATCCTTCATAATTCCAGTTCCATCTTAGTCCTTAATATTAACCTGATTCCAATGTGTGCCTAATTTAACTTAAATCAGAGCTCTCATACACATGTTTGAAGAGCCAGGTTTTCATAGTTTTTCTTAAAACCCAAAAAGTCTCTTTGTAGCCTTAGTTCAGAGGCAGAGAGTTCCATAATTTGAGTCCAGCGACTGATATAGCTCTCTTCCTCACCTTACTTAAATGTGCATGTCGTACTGAGGGAATAGTTAAAAGGCCTTTATTCGCAGATCTCAAATTTCATTGGGGGGGTACAAAGGTGTAGAGAGGCATTCAACCATTCTATTTTATCAACAGGCTAAGGGGGATAGAACTGCCTGTGCAGTCAGGGCTCAAGCAGTGATTCAGGGCTGAACAGACCAGCAGGTTCTTTTTTTTGGGGGGGGGGGGGGGGAAGGCGTTCTCACTCTCCTGTCTGGAGAGACACCCAGTATGGAAATGGCTCAGAAAGCAGAGAAGATGGAGCAAGTGATCCAGATCCTTCAGGGCAACAGCAATTGCAAAACACCCTACAAACTCAACTCGCCCAGCAGCAGGGCAACCTGTGCAGCAAAACACAGTGTTAACTCAGGTGGCACAGGCTGTGCAAACCACTGTGTCCAGTTTAACCAAGGCAAATCCGTTACCTCAGACCATGTTTAAAATGAAGGCAGGTGAGATCCAAAGGTCTTCCTGAGAAACTTTGAGAGGACTGCCCACCTTTCAGCTTGGCCAGAAACCAATTGGAATATGTACTTGGCTAACTTACTCACAGGCAGATGTTAAGCGGCTTTCCAAGCAGCCCACCCAGATGGGACGGCTACCTATGCGGAAGTCAAGGCCAGCATCCTGGATAGCTGAGTATACCTCAAAAACATACCAGCAGCAGTTCAGCAGGAATCCCTGCAGCCTGGGGAGAGCCCCAGAAGTCTGTTTCATCTCCCTAAAGGATGCCAGATAGAAGTGGCTACAGCTGGAGGCAAAGATTGATCTCGAAGTATCCCAACAGGTTGTTCTGGAACAATTCTTAGTTGGATTTAACCAGTCTCTGAGAAATTGGGTCTGCCAACACACAAGGCTCATGTTGGAAAGAGCTCTATAAGTGGCGGACACCTTCCACCAGGCGCAGTTAATGCCAATGTGGTAAGGAGGCAACAAAGAAAACCTGCACAAATGACCTGGTGAAGCATAAAGAGTGAAGCTTCCAAGCAGTGACCTTTAGAAGCAGAGAGCTCATCTTCTGTACCAAGAACCCAGGCCACAGTCTCATCCATGTGCTTTAACTGTGGTCGGTGGGGTCATTTAGCAAGAGGCTGTTATTTTGAGGGGCCTGATGTTATGGATATCAGCTTAGTGACCCAGTCAACACTAGACTATAAAATCTTTGGGGATAAAGGAAATATCCTCACTTCAGAAGAAGAAATGTATTCTCCCGGGAACGAAACTGGGGACTATTTTTCCTTCTGTGTCTTTTATGCAGGGAATGGTCAGCAGGAGGACTGCTGCCCATTTAGAAAATACGAACATAAAACGCTCTCAAGGAGAATGACTAAAGGCAAAAATGAACCCATACAGTGGGCATGCTCTTCTTCTAAAGGGCTGGACAATAATGTCAAAGAATGTCCATGGATAGATGACACGGAATGTGAACACCAACTGGAAGAACAGCCCAAGAAAGAGAAGGGGGCAATAACAGAACCCCAGAATGAGAATGAAAAATGAGAAGAAGAGTGAGCGAACACATTCGCAAAGCTAAAAAATTGTAGTTTAGTGGATATCCCTCATCAGAGTCACAAGGAGTTTGTGATCTAGGTGGAACTGGACAAAGTTCCCACCCCAGCATTGGTGGATTCAAACTCTGTCAAGGCTCTCATTCGTGAGAACCTCTTCCAAAAAGAGTGGATCAATCACAAGAAAAGAGAGACACTTACTGCGTACATGGGGACAAACAGGAAAACCCAACCAGTCAGATTCTGCTAACGACCACGGCAGGTCAAGCCATTATAGAAATGGGAGTCCTTCCTGAGCTCCCATACCCGATAATTCTGGGTCACGATCATCCCCAGTTTATGAGCCTATGGGCCCAGCTCACAGGGAATCAGGGTAGCCCACCCAAGGTACCCCACTGGTGATGAAGAGCCAGGAATTAGTCCGGGCACGGCTGAACGCCTGGCCTCACAAGGCCAAGCTGAGGGGGAGGGTATGTTTGGGAGCATGTAAGGAACTCCCTCAGAACATCTTAAAGGACTAGTTACTGCTATCTGTATCATCTTCCTTAATGCCCAACCCAGGAAGGGATTCTGGGATAGCACTGGGTAGAGTACTGCAAGTGGGGACAAGAGACCAGGGCCAGAGGGATGAGAGATGCCCAGGGTGAAAACAGAAGCCTCAAGAATATGAACTGAAAGTCACGATTGTTTTGTTGAACTGCTCAAACCAGCTATCTGTTTGTTTATTATTGCTTAACAATAAAGAAGCTTATAAAGATTTTGCCAGTTCCAGAGTGGAGGCTGTTCTCTGGCTAATCCTGACCTCTCAGCATCACATGGAGTTAAAGATCTGTACAGAACTTTCCACTTATTTCCATCAAACTTCAGTAAAATTGAGTTGGAAACCATACTTGCTTTCAGCGTAATTTTTGCTACTGTCCACTTTTATGATATTATCAGTGCTGTTTACATTGAACTTAAATGGTGGATAACAGGTAAGTAACACACAGGCCTAGAAGTTAATCTTCCCCCCACTCAGGGAATTCTGAACACTCAGAGTGTTTTTCACTCTTTTTTGAGAACTGAGCAGTTCTCATCTGAAATGAGATGGCCCCCTGGGTCCTTATCTGGGACTACCCACCTGGAGGTTACAATGGTAAAAATATGTTTGCTTGCCAAGGCTATCCCTAAAGTAGGACAAATTTGGGTTTCCTAGGCCCCATGTTTGGGATAGAGGTAGTCCTGAGCGTAAAGCATGTGCTTCTTCTAGTGTGCCTCCCGCCAGCCCATGGCAAAGTCCTTGTTGTACCATGCTAAGGTAATAGCAGCTAGTTCTACCATACTGGATCCACTACAACCCTCTATCCATCAGCCCCCCACCACCACCACTCCACATAATCCTCTCCCTTCTTTCACTCACCCACCAGCAGGAGCTGAGGCTGGTGAGTCCTGTGAGACCACAGGGCCCTTCAAGTCTCAGACTTCAGACTGAAGCTTGCAGAGGAAGAGCAGCAGCCATACACAGGTAAGAAGCATTGTTTTCCTTCTCCCACTGGAAGGGATGTGCCTTAGGGGCAGGGGTTAGGAAAAGGATCGTGCCTAAGTAGGGTGGAGACAGAAGAAGCTGCTGGCATTACTGTGGAAGGACTTTGCCATAGAACTCTCCCCCTGCAGGATGGCCCTGGTATTGAGGTTGGGTGATGGAGAAGAGAAATGCATAAGTGTGCATGGGAGCTGGGTGGATCCCATCACAGGCTGATTTGCCTTGGAACTCTCATCCCCATTACGATAGACCATGTTCTGCTGTGAAGTATAACGTTTTGTGCATTTACTTGGGCCGTGGGTGAAAAATGTTTAAACCTCACCTTTAATATGCATGAATTTGGAGTTGTCCAGCAGCTCCAAAACAACCAGCGGTATTTAATGCTGCCCATTAATCTAGCACATGAATTTCTGTACCGCACTTTGAACAAAAAGGGATCTAGAAGCGCATAGACAGGGGCATACTCAGATACTACCTACAAGTGCCTGTGGCAAAACTGAATATTAGATTATGAATGCTAAAGTTTCAAACAGCAAAAACTCTCTCATGCACATCAGAGAGGGATCAGATGATAATAAGAACATAAGAACATAAGAAAATGCCATACTGGGTCAGACCAAGGGTCCATCAAGCCCAGCATCCTGTTTCCAACAGTGGCCAATCCAGGCCATAAGAACCTGGCAAGTACCCAAAAACTAAGTCTATTCCATGTAACCATTGCTAATGGCAGTGGCTATTCTCTAAGTGAACTTAATAGCAGGTAATGGACTTCTCCTCCAAGAACTTATCCAATCCTTTTTTAAACACAGCTATACTAATCTCCTGCCTTTCATAACAATTCCCAAGACTGGCAAAGCTGCACTCTGGGGGAACTTCACATTCTCTTTATAATGACACCGGATGCCAACAAGACAAAAACAGGACAAAAAAAAAAAAAAAAACAACAACCAAACCTTCAGGGAGATACAAGTTCTGGATGTTCTTTATATTTTAGTAGACGAAAAAGAGACATAAATTCAGTAATTTACCTGAGTCAGCTGTAAATAAAAACAGACATTGTTAGTAGAATACAAGAAAAAGATCTTTATTCAAACAAAAAAAGCATAAGTATGTTCTGCAAAGAGAAATATTTGAACCATCTTGATATTCAGGAAGGACAAAACCATTTCTGCAATTTTTTTTTTAATTTTCCCCTGAATTAAGACAAGATTGACATTATAGTAAGAGCAAAATTTGCTATTATGCAGTTAACTTTAATTTACTCATTTTATACGTCATAGGGCTAGATAGTAAGCAATGATATGCTATGTTTGATGTTTCCCTCTATTCACAATAAACTTTTCTTCCTGCCAGGTTCCCTTTGCAGACTGAAAAGCAATGTCTCCAGACTGCATGCCCTGTTCTGTCAGCAACTTGAGTGAATGCAGCCCCTGGGCTATGTGCTTTGTCCCAGAGAAGTGTGAGCCCCTCTGATCTAAGCCATTAATACTTGTGCCCCAGGGAGGGAGGTCAGCATGCTCTAAAGGGGATTGTTCGGTTTGGAAGTGAGGATCGGAGGAGTGAGATGTTGAGGCAGCATGTGAAGGAGTTGAGAGATTACAAAAAAAAAAATCCCCTGGAAGGATAAGAAGATCCTGGGAAGCTGGAGGGGAAAGGGGGGAAGACCGGGGAGGGGTGGTTGTATTTTGTTATTGTTGCAGCAACCTGAACTGACTTTTTTTTTTGTTTGTTTAGTTTTGTTATTCTTTTTTTTTTTATTCTGGGTTGTTTGGGGTTTTTTGTTTGTTTGTTTCAAATAAAACAAAACAGACAAAAGAAAACGAAATGCAAACAAAAACAATGCGTGCGGATGCCCCTGATAACCAGAGGCGTGAGAACAAAATGTCTCTAACTCGACGCCCAGCTGCTCAACAGACCAAAGCAAAATCTGTGTCCAGTCACCGCACCTGTGGAAGCATCATATAAATAATTTCCAGTATAAAAATAGATCAGTTTTGGAATAACAACTTGGGAATTGTCTGCAATTATTCCAGGTCTTGGCCACAGTGAAAGGTGCACTGCTACAGAGAGGACTGGTCACCCTTACTATGAGTGCAACACCCAATTGATGACAGATATAAACTAATAAAGGACCCTAAGACCTTGCAGGAAATGATTCCTGACCATACTGTAACCTGGAAATTAGCACAGAGGTAAAGGGGCTTCCTTAAAGAAGATGCAGTAAAGAACAGTAAGGAAAATCTGGTAAAAGTGTGACAACTACTGCAAATTACAGCCCAGCCCTAGTGTAACATTTCAAGAGAGAAAGCGGCTTAAGTCTGAGAATGTACCTGATGTCTCGTCACCTGCAAATTAAGGAAACAAAACACAGACACTATTAGTACCGCACAAAAGGGCAAAAACTGATTATACGTCAAGCCTTCAAGGGATAACTTGTAAATCGCCTGACTGGATTATAACAGTGAGTTCTTCCCCTGCCATTAAAATAAACAAAAATCCTTGCATTTATATTTCTTTCTTTCATTATTGGTCAGCTACTTCAAAGCAGATCACATTCAGATACTGGAGGTATTTCTCTGTCCCCAGAGGGCTCACAATTTAAGTTTTACCTTTGGTAATGGAGGGTGAAGTGACTTGCCCAAAGTGACACGGAGCATCAGGAGGAGCTTCTCTGGTTTGCAGCCCATTGCGTTAGCTACTAGGCTACTCCTCTGCTCCATTATAGCAAGAAACTACAACATATTCTTTCAACCGCAATCACTAATCATTCCTAATCATTTCAAAGGGGTGGTATAAATGCAAAACCCAAAATAGTGTCCTGCTAGCATGTTGCAAAACTCAGCACAAGGCTCAAGATTGAACTAAGCACATTTGTTAAGACAAGTAGATTATAGCTGGTGTAGTTGTTCTCATGTTTCCTTAAGTGTATTTGTATATGCATAGAGCCTCATTGAGGTGTAAGAAGGTTCGCAAAGCCTTTTTCACATGCATGAAATATGAATATTTCCTATTTCCAAGGCAACAGCCTAACTATGCTAATCTGAACTGATAATATAATAAGCTGAATAAGAAACAATGGTTATATCTGCTTTCATATTTCATTCTAAATATAGATATAATATAAAAGATATTTAATATTTAATATTTTTAGAATCTATGACACCCATAATTTTATGACCCTTATTCTAAAAATCAGCATTTTCTGTACAAGAAATGTTGCAGTCTTTGATGTATGGAAAGGAATAAAACCTTACTTGGATATCCTGATCCTGCAGAGCTATCTTCACCTGTTGATACAACACAGAAACATTATTGGGATGTGTTAAGAAAATTCATTACGTAGCTTCATTATTCTCATGAATCATTTTAAGTATTCATTTAAATTTGGCAATGAAAAATGAATATTTGGCCATGAAATACAATTACAGTATCTGTTACTATTTGGTGTTTGATTATTATCCATACTCCTAACTGTGCTCTCGGCATTGTAGCATAGCAACAGAATGACCAAAAAATAAGCCTTCAAGATGCTCTTGAAGGACTATGGAGTTGTTTGGCTTTTGCATTTTGAATTAATTGACGCTAACAAAGTATGTGTGCAGTAGGATTCCCTGATGCAGAGTGAAATCAAAACATAATGCTATGTTGGACTCTCTTCTCTGAAGTTTCATCTTCATGACTTGATACATCTGAGGGAAGTAATTTTTCCTAAACTGCCATTTTTATTTGCAATATAAAACTGCCTTAAAAATGTGATATTGATGGATGAATGACTACTTATGGATCAATGATTAAATATGACTCGTAGAATACGGCAAGTGTTACAGTGATGGCCTCCACTACCTCTACTCCTACTACTACCTATCATTTTTAAAGCATTACAAATGTACACAGCACTGTACAAATACACACAAGAAACAGTCCCTGCAACTTAGAGTTTGCAAATCCAGTCAAGATAAACAGACAGGACAAAAAATACTTTGAGAGGTTTCATATTTTAAGAAAATGATTAAAATCAACAAGGCTGTTATTAGGAAAACTAGGGGATAAGATTTAAAAGCAGCATAAAAAAGAGGGGTTTGTAGACTGGAGTTGAATAAGGACAGAGAGGTGTAAAGAATGGAGCTGAGGGGGAGGAGGTGGAGGAGAAGGCCATAGATAAGAGTGACTTGCTTAATGAGCAAAGTTCGTAAGTGGGGATGTATGGACAGCTAAGAGAAGAGAGGAGTTGAATGAGTGCACTCATAGGGGAGTAAAAGAAGCTTTATCTGCATGCAGAAGCGGATAGGGAGCCAGTGTAGTGACTTGACAAGAAAAGTTACAAGTGTAATGACACCGATGATACAAGTCATGCAGCTGAATTCTGAATAGATTGCAATGGAGAGAGATGGCTCTCCAGCAGATCTGTGAGAAGCAGCTTGCAGTGAGTGGTATAACAGGGGATGATGAGTGGGTGGTCTTTTGGTAATGTGTTCAAAAAGGAAGGGATGGATTTTGGTGATAGAGAAAGAAATGATATCTAACAGCAGTGTGTTGGATGTATGTATAGAGTGTAAGGTGGCTGTGGGACATCCAGGCAGCAATGGCCAACAAGCAGGTTGAGGTGTAGAGAAATAGTGGTGGAGGAGGATCTGCAGAGGACACAATGCAAGTGCAATGGGAGAGGTAAAATGATGGCCAAAACAGAATGGGGTCCTGAAATCCAGCTTAGAACAGATTATGAAAGTGTGGTGATTAACAGAGTAAAAAGCAGCAGATAGATCAAGGAGGATGAGGATCAAGAAATGTTTGGCAATGAATCAGTCACTGGACTAAAACCAGATGGGAAATGCTTGAGGAGAAAGTCAAAACAGTAGAGGCAAACAGCATGTTTAAGAACCTTCATTTTCAGTTTTTATTTTAATTTCCTCTGGAATGTATTAGTGTTTATAATGAACAAAATTTAGAGAAAAATCCGCAGAAACAATGACTCTGCAATTATTCCAGGTCTTGGCCACAGTGAAAGGTGCACTGCCACAGAGAGGACTGGTCACCCTTACTATGAGTGCAACACCCAATTGATGACAGATATAAACTAATAAAGGACCCTAAGATCTTGCAGGAAATGATTCCTGACCATACTGTAACCTGGAAATTAGCACAGAGGTAAAGGGGCTTCTTTAAAGAAGATGCAGTAAAGAACAGAAAGGAAAATCTGGTTAAAGTGTGACAACTACTGCAAATTACAGCCCAGCCCTAGTGTAACATTTCAAGAGAGAAAGCGGCTTAAGTCTGAGAATGTACCTGATGTCTCGTCACCTGCAAATAAAGGAAACAAAACACAGACACTATTAGTACAGCACAAAAGGGCAATAACTGATTATACATCAAGCCTTCAAGGGATAACTTGTAAATCGCTGACTGGATTATAACAGTGAGTTCTTCCCCTGCCATTAAAACAAACAAAAAATAAACCCTTGCAATCTAATAAGTGGAAGAGATCTCAAGCTCATCCAGCCCAAGATCATCAAATTCCACCCAACCCCACTCACTCCCACCGCCCCACTGAGAATTATTTCATGAAATCTATTTTGGGCCTCATTTACTAAGCATTTGTTCCATAGACACAGAATAGGATAAAGGCCTTGTAAACCAGGCCCACTGATATTGTAATCCAACCGACTTCAGATGTTGGCTGTAATTAATGTTACCTAACAAGACATAGGATCAGCAGTGGAAGGAGATGATTAAAGCAACAGTTCTGTCCAGAAACCTATCCATGAAGTTTCTCCTTTCCCCCAGGAAAAGCTTTTTTCTATTTCTTTCATTTCATTGGTTTTCATTGTTATTTTTCTTGGTTCATCCCCCTAGTGTCTAAAGCATCTCTTCTTTTTTTAGCTCTCTCCTCATCTATAATTGTTTAAGCCAATAAGGTCTGACACTCCATGATATAGAAGAGACATGAGAACACATTAGAAAATTATAAGAAATGAATTTGTGGTCACATTTAAAGAGGCAATATTGCAGGGTACATTTATCAAAGATTGCCACCAAACTCTAACTTTTATTCTTTTCTTTAGCAAATTACTCAGGGGTGCTAATACAGCACCCAGATTGGCATTGTTTTGGGGTTTTTTTTCCCATTTTTGTTCATTACAATAAACTGATACATTTGAGAGAAAAATCAAAATGAAACTGAAAATAAAGATTTTTAAGCATGTCCAAGCAGACTTGAAAGGAAGGAGAGAGATGCGACAATAATTAGTAGGCAGTGTAGGGTCAGTGAGAGCTTTTTAAGGAATGGAGTCATTACAGCATATTTGAAGGCGGTGGAATGTCATACATTGAAGATGTGACAGATGGAGGGGATCATGGCAGAGGAAACAAGAGCTAAAGAGCTGGGGTGGGAAAGGGATCAGAGGAACAAATAGTGAGTTTGGAAGAGGACAGAAAATAGGCAGTTTCCTCCTCTGTCATTTCAGAAAAGGAAGAGAAGGTGGGAGTGGTCAAAGGAAGGGGTGGGGAATTAAATGGGGGAAGGAAGAGAAAGTTGACTGGGGAAGAACTCAAGATTAATCTTGTGAACCTTGTCATTTTTCCATAGCCTGAGTATAGAGTGAAAGAGGGCTGCAGAGGCATTTTGTAAAAAGGGAATTGAATGTGGTAAGGAGATAGCAAGGGTCATAGGGTGCGGTCATAGTAGTCTTGCTTGGTAAGAACGATAGCAGACTGGAAAGAGGTCAGCATGAGGAGTTTAGGCAGAGATGTTCTGCAGAGCTGGCATAGAAACCTAGAAAGCAGATTCTGGGTGTGAGCCAAGGCTGAGATTTAATACCCTTTATAGGAAAGGGAAAGAGAGGGGGAAGAGCAATCATGTCCAAAGCAGCGGAGAACAGGTAATAAGAAGAAACTGTCTCATCAACAGACTCTGACAATGGCCTGACAACCTCAACTTTGCTTCTTATGCAACACTCAGGCCCCCATCTATGTCTTATTACAAGGTTTTGTATTATTCTTGACAGCCCCCAAGGCTAGTGAAGCTGTTGTAAAAAAAATCCAGGCTCCCCTCTCACAAGTTTGAGTTTTAACCATGGTCCCTACATGCAGGTCACCCCAGTGCTTCCTTGGAGGTCCTATGGCAATCATACCCCTGCTGTTTAGGGTCATAACCACCACATGCAGGTCACCCCAATGCCTTCTTGGAGGCCCAATGCAGTCCCACCCCTGCTGCTTAGGGCTGTAACCCAACACTCCATTCAGATTACCCCAATGCTTTCTTGGAAGCCAGATGCCATCATACCACTACTGTTTAAGGCTGTAATCACCGTTCCATGCAGGTTATCTCAGCCTATGAAGAATTAGATCAACCTGGAGCAAGAGAGTCTGTGTTTCATAACCTCTTTGTACATCAGTGAGCATTTTTTGCCATCTTATATTCCTGTGTCTTCTTTTCCAGTAGTCAAGGTTTTCATTTTAATTTGTTAATACTTATGGCGCTATATGAGACTTCATGTACTAAGCATTTTTCTCATTGGCACAAGATGGGGAAAACTCTTTAGTACATCAGGATCATTAGGGATATGGAAAGGGAAATTTTTCTTTTTTGTTTGTTTGGTTTTTTTGTTCAGAGGTGGGGGGTGTTAGGATTTCAGTTCATTTAATGTTTATTTTGGATCATTTGGCAAAGTGAAAAAAACATTAAATTAAAAAAAAATCAAACCAAAACAGCCATAAAGTTTGTTTTACTACTGTATTGCTTTTTGGTAGTAAAACAATATGGCACTGGCCGGTTCTAAGGCTGGTACCATTTTTAAAGGGGAGTCAACAGGGTAGGAGCAAGTGGGGATCACTTCCTGCTCCTTTCTGTACTGAAGACCCCACAGAAGGACTAAGTGAAGGCCCTGGCTCGGGCTCGGTATATTTGCAGGAAGCAGAGGGGTTAAGGGTCACAGAGAGGTCCAAGCTTATTTGCATGGGGTGAAAGGAGGGGCCTAGAGAAGCCCCAGTCAGGCCATAGTGAATACAAGCAGTGGCAAAGCCTGGGGAGTGCCTGCCTTTTTTGGGGGGGACTATTTTGGTAACAAATTGAAAATATTCAAATATTTTCTGATATTTTTTAGTAAGTTAATTTCTACTCCAACCCATTCATAATAAACTGAAAATCAGCTTTTTCATTAAAAAAAAATGCATTTGTTTTAAATGAAGGCACATCACTATTGCCCATGACTGTTTTCACTGTAACTCATTAAGGGTCTGATTCATTAAAGCTTTCCCCTCATTATGTGTCTATGGGAAAAAAATGTTAGCATTCTAGGCTTTAAATATTTGTACTTATTAGTAATAAACTGCTCCCTTCAGTCTGGGTTTTCTTCTGAATATCAAGATTTGGTACGTATTTTGGAAGCCATTCGCTGGCATTCTCTTGTTTGTGGCCAGTTCTACATATTCTGATGAAGCTGAACACTTCCAAATGGAGGCTAACTGAAGCCCCAGTGAGAAATATGGTTTCATTCTTGACCTTAACAGAAAAGGTAAAGATTAGGATAGAATGTCTGGTTTATCAAGGCTTATAAAAAGATTTTATGTCATAAATGTTATTTTATTTTGGTTCTCTATTCCTGTGGAAGGAATGTTGCAACCTTCTTTGCTGTCTGTAGAGGTAAATAAAGCCATAATTTTAGATACTATACCTGCTGTGCCATTTATATCTTGACCTGTTGATATAAAACACAATCTTTGTTAGGACACTTTAAAACATTCCCATGTGTAGATAATAGGAAAATAAAACATTTTTCTAAACATTTTTTATTAAACATCCAAGCCTGCAGCAGTAGGAAGTATTGTGAGACATTTGCCTGTCCTTATAGTTAAATGCACCAGCCCCAGATGAGACAGCATTTTATGATATTATTTTAGCCACCATGTTAGCAGCAAGACTCTGTAGGCTTTAGTTCTTAGCTAATGTTAAATCTGCCTATTGATTAACCAGTGCCAAGATTCTATTTTCAAATCATAAATAGTTGTGGTCATAAAGGAACCACTAGATGGCAGAGTTTGCCTAAATTGTAATTGGAAAGATCCACTTGTGAGGGAAGGAAATTTGGTTTAAAGGGGTAGAATGTGTCCTACAGCAAGCACTCAGCCATCATAACCCACTTTCCAAACTGACTAATGGTTATATATAGAAAGAAACCCTTGGTTTATTCAAGCCTTCTGCTTTCCTTCCACCAAATGTTCATTTTCATTTACTTTCTTATTTATTCCATTATCCTTTCTGTTCGTTCATGCCTATGCTCCCGTGGCTTCCAAACTGATGATTCCCTTCTTCTGAATCCTTCGTGTCCTGACACTAACTGTCCCATAATGACCGCCATTGACTATCACATGAACCAAGTTACAAAAAGACAAGTTCATCTCTCTGCAGCTCCTGTATGATTGACATCTTTTCTTCTCTTCTTCTGCATTATCTTCCCTGCCTCACAAAATGGTTATGATCATGCCTTCCCTACACACACACACTTTGGATTCATCTCTCAGCCCGCTCTGTTTTTTTCACTGATACAAATCAGGATAAGGGATAACTCATACAAAAATGTCTTTGATGATGATATAACTTTTTTTTAAGTAAATAAAAAATTGGATTTCCTGGCAGGCTTCTGTTCTCTGGGCCTGCCAGGATAGAGATGCTTTAAAAAATGGCATTCACAGCCCCTAATGGAGAGAGTCATAAGTCATTGTGCGACAGCAACATCTAGTGGTCATACTTAGGGCTCATGGCTGAGGACGAATATTGAAATGACTCAGATAAGTGAGCTAACAAAAAGGGGAAGGGTCCCCAGGTGGTTGTGAATAAAAGCTCATGGCACAGTGGAGGTCTGCTTCAATTGAGCTACAAGCCCAAAGAAGCAGCTGGGAAGTGCCTAGCCAAAGTAAAATTGCTCTCTAGGTGTCAGCTATCACAGAATGGCCGCAATTCCCAGAGGTCAGGAACATCACCTCTGAAGCATCCCCAGAATCAGCCAGCCCAAGTAGATGTCAAAACTAGGGAATGAAATCTAGCTCTCCCAAATGCATGCTCAACACTGCCACTGAGGGCCCCAGACTATGCTTCTTTGTTCCGTTTCTAAATAACAGACCTACTTTCTTATTCTCCTAGCCTTTTAAATGCACCAGTTTTCAGCAACTATAATACGCTACTACTATAATACTTGTAAAATATCAAGTGACAGCAATCGACTTCAAAATAAGGAAAGGGGGCAGATAATTGCTATAATGCCGTTTCACAAACAAAACCGCTTGTGTTTCAGTAGGAGTAACTGCTGCAATTAGGACCTCATTCGCTACGGCTTTTCTCCCATTCTGTGTCTATGGGAAAAGACCTTGAAGACTCAGCTTCTTAATGTAAACCGGTGGTTCCCAAACCTGAGCTGAAGGACCCTCAGCCAGTCAGGTTTTCAGGATGTCCACAATGAATATGCATGAGATAAATTTGCATGCACTGCCTCCATATCATGCAAATTTTATCTCATGCCCCTCTGATCTAAAACTAAACTAAATTAAAATGGTGGAATATCAATGTGAATTGAATGCAGACATTTTGCCATGAATGTTAACAATATTTGAAGAGTTTTAATTTTGATGATGGTATTAACTGACTTCTATAATCTTGACATCACAATTCAGAAAAACTGTACTTTTTTTGTATTACTGTATTGTCTTTTCTTTGTTTAAAAGCATTCAGCTGTAACACAAATCTAATGTATCTTATTTTAGAGAAAGATTTGCTTAAATTGAGACTTTTATTATTTTTGGCAGTTAGGTCCCATAATTATATTTTGGATCTGATTCACTAAACATTTACCCAGAGCCACGGAATGGGAGAAACAGCCATAGTGAATCAGACCCAAAGTGTTTTGTTTTTATATAATTCATGCTTACTTGTAATTAAAATACTTTTGAAGGGGAGGAGGGGGAAAGAATTTATCTTATTTATGGTATCTTAAGTGCTATCAATTTCTGTTTTAATCTTATATTTTTTTTTGTGTATGGGCAAAGCTGGAACAAGATTATAGCAGCAGCCCTTTAAAACCACTGGCTGTCCACAGGCTTGCCAAGCAAACTGGGGATATTCACAGCATTTGTCCTTGACGTCAATGGTGAAGCTTACAGCTTACCATGAAAATCCACCAACTACCACAATTTTCTGACCATTCTGATAGGACAGCACCATATTCTTTTGCTCCATTCTCTACTTTCTCTGCCTTTTGTAATTTCTCTAAGTGAGACTTGTGTATTTCAATAAGTGCACAATGCCTTTTCCTATGCATGAGAATTCCTCCAAAAGTTCACCAGTTCTCATGCACTTGGGTTTGGCTTTGCACACTTATTTTTGCTTGCTTCAATTTCAGAACAAGTTGCACTTAGCAGAAAGCATTTGCTAATGGTTGTTAAAAAGTGCACAACTTAGCTAAATGAACAAGATATTTTTTTTTAAAACAAGGAACTTAAAAAGAATGTGCCCCATTAAAATCATTTAAGATATCAAAGATTTTTATTAATGTTGAAAATAATACCTGTATAAATGAGCTATATATATAGGTTCCATATCTGCTGCATAACAAGATCCAAGAAAATCATATTTGAAATATGTAATATTATTTTGTCAAGATAATGGAAGGTTTTTTTCTTTAAAGTTTTTAAAATTTTTAACATTTTGGAAAAAAGTTACTAATTTGGTTCCAAACTGTTTGGTTTATTTCTTGGCTAAAAATAAATAATTAAAAGGCCAGAAACCTCACTTTATAGCTATTTCCCTGAGTAAAAGGTTTTTTGAAAATTGTCCATCCTTCCCTTGGGTAAAATTATATGCGTTGTACACTAAGGGGTAGATTTTCAAACAAGGCACGTTGGCGTACTTTTGTTGGCGCTCCAGGCGCAAACAAAAGTACGCGGGATTTTAGTAGATACGCGCGGAGCCGCGCGTATCCACTAAAATCCTGGATCGGCGCGTGCAAGGCTATGAATTCTGTATAGCCGGCGCGCGCCGAGCCACGCTGCCTATCCCCGTTCCCTCCAAGGCCGCTCCGATTTCGGAGCGGCCTTGGAGGGAATCCTCTAACGCCCTCCCCTCATCTTCCCCTCCCTTCCTCTATCTAACCCACCCACCCGGCCCTGTCTACACCCCCCCCTTACCTTTCTCCGGGGATTTACGCCTCCCGGAGGGAGAAGTAAATCCCCGCGCGCCAGTGGGCCTCCTGCGCGCCGGGCCGCGATCTGGGGGCGGGTACAGAGGGTGCGGCCACGCCCCCGGACCGCCCCGGGCCGTAGCCACGCCCCCGTACCCGCCCCCAAAACGCTGCCGACACGCCCCTGAAACGCCGCGACGACCGGGCCCGCCCCCCGACACACCCCCCTCGGAGAACCCAGGGACTTACGCGAGTCCCGGGGCTCTGCGCGCGCTGGTAGGCCTATGTAAAATAGGCTCACCGGCGCGCAGGGCCCTGCTCGCCTAAATCCGCCCGATTTTGGGCGGATTTAGGCGAGCAGGGCTCTGAAAATCCGCCCCTAAGCATAACAAACAGGTGTTTTTGAATTGGGGTTAAGTCGGGGAGGATTTAATATATGTTCTTCAAGTATTCTTGGTCTAGAATGGCCATGGTCATTTTAGGATTAATACATTAAGTATAAAATGCTTGCAGGGTTAATACAATATGAAAAGTCATACAGAAAAGGAAACTTCATGGGATGGGGGCATTAACTCTACGCAGTCAGTAGGGTCAGTCAATAAAGCAGACAAACCTACACACTTCCAGATATATCCCTTCCTCTGATATGCTCAATATTTAAGTCCAGACAGCTACGTTCATACTTCTGTCTTCTAAAATGAACATTCTTTGCCTAATTCTGCTAAATCCCTAGGTTTGCTTTTTTAAACAACCAATCTACAACACATATTGGGGTAGATTTTAATAAAGTACACCCGCGTGAACAAGAGTACGCCGGATTTTAATAGATATGTGCGTAGCCGCACGTATCCTTTAAAATCCTGGGTCAGCGCGCGCAAGGCTGTGCAAAATCGGCAGCCTGCACATGCCAAGCCACGCAGCCTGCTTCTGTTCCCTCCGCAGGCGTAACTTGAGCACGCTGGGCCGGCTGCTGGCGCTCCATGTTCCAGTCCAGGGGCCGTGGCCACAACCTCAGAGCGCCCCCGGGCCGGCACCATGCCCCCCGGAATGCCCCCGAACTTCGCGCCACCCCCCGACATGCCCCCTAGCAAAGCCTCGGGACTTGCATGCGCCACCGAGCCTATTCAACATAGGTTCGGCGTGCACAGGGGGAGGTTGGGGCAGGTTTTCGGGGGGTACACGCGTATCTTACGCGCGTACCCCTTCGAAAATCTGCCCCTAAGCTTACACTTTTTTCTGTCTGACCTTTTAATAATTCCATATAGGGGTAAATGTCAAAGCCATTCACATGCACAAAACTCAATTTTATGCATGTTATCGATTATACTAAAATAACCCAGTGTTGAGTGGGAAGCAAACTGAACGGAGGCAGGGGCGCACACAGTTAAGGCAGAGATGACACTTACATGCATGTTTTTTTATTTGCATGCAAGGAAGCGTGTGCTCGTAAGCTCTCCATCGAGGAGGTATAACTTTTTACACAAGTAAATATGTGTGTATCCTTGGCCGGGTATATTTTCCTTTCAAAATACTCAATAAAGTCTACATGTGCCCGCAGACTTTACTACTATGTAGGCTATTTGAGATTTCTCCTCATATTGAATACTCCAAATGGATCTCATAATGCAAAAACAGCCTTGTACTAATCTCATATTATCATTCATATTCCCTTTCTTCCAACCCCTTTTCTTACCAATGCAGGTGTGTCTATATGCAAAGAGATCTTGCCTAGGAATTAAAAAGCCAGCTCTCTCCACCAATATTGCTCCACTCAAACTCACTCTCAGCAGATTTCTAATAAACAATGTAGAATGTGTACTGGAAGCTGATCTTCTCATTCCTAGGAAGCTAAACCCTCTTTGCCATCTCTGAATCTAAAAGCATTTTCAATTAGACGTAAGAAGGTCCATATTGAAAAGCATTTGCCGGTTAACAGAGAGGTTAGCCAACTAAATGAATATTTGGGCACATATCCAGCTAACTTCTAGCAGGCGAATAAGTTAGGGAGCCAGAATTTAGTCAGGTAAGTTGGGTGCATTATGGGGCCATAACTGGAAGGAGTTGTTAACCGGCTAAGTTAACCTTCTAACTCCAATATTCAGAGTTAGCCAGATGACTTAGCTGGCTAAGTCTGCTCGGGCCAAATAGCTGTCCTAAAGTTAGTCAGCTATAGTTAGCCAGCTAACTTTAAGATGGCCAGCTAGATTCAATAGTGCAGCTGCATTTCAATAGTGCACATACATTTCCTTTAATGTATTTTGCATTATTGTTGCATTCAATGTTTCCTTTTTCAAGAGTGTTCTAAAATATACATTATAGAAAGATTATAAATAAAAAGTACAAATAAAAAGCACGGTAAAGTCAAGAGTGCCAATTTTAACATGCTTTGTAGCCAGGCTTTAGCACAGGGGTGGGAAACTCCAGTCTTCAAGGGTCACAAATTGGTTGGTTTTTCAGGATATCCCAAATGAATATGCATGAGAGAGATTTGCATGCACATTGCTTCAGTTGTATGCAAATCTATTTTATGCATATTCACCTTCAAGACCCAATTGGTTTGCGGCCCTTGAGGACCAGAATTGCTTATCCTGCTTTAATGCCTGATATACAAAGATAAGGATACGCAGAACAGTCATATGCACATAGGAGAATGGTAAAATAGTCATGGTCATTACAGTGTATGGAAGCTCTGCATAGGCATCTGGTTTTCCTGAATTATCCAGCCCAAAATGAAAGGGAAAGTTAGCCTGGACATCTGCCCTTCCCTGCCTGTCCCCTCTTCCTACAAGTCCCCTCCATGCAAGTCCTTCCCCTTCCAATATAACCCCTCCAAACACACCTTCAATCCCCCCTGGAGTCTCTTCCCTCTAATCCTGCTGGCCAGACCCCAAAACAACCCCTGAATTCCCCCATCCGCTTGTGCGGTCAAAATGCATGGCAGTACTGGGTAATATCAGACTGTTGCGGGAGGGGTGAGCAAGTAGGGGACAAGACACACACTTCTTCTCAACTGGTGCAAGGATGCCTCTTCTGTGGGGGATGGGGTGCCTGCTGAGGATGGATCAGAGATTGGAGGAAGGCCCAATATAATGTCTACCCCTGCTGCTAGATGCCCTACCATGTAGGGTCATGCATTATCATTTAACTTCATCCCTGGACTAAGAGCTAAATTTAGCATATTAAAAGTGTGTGCTCAATTTAACTCCTGGTCTGGAGCTCCTAGTAAATTGCATAGTAACTGTAAATGAATTAATTACCATACTATTTAAATTATTATTACACACAGGTGTGTTAACTTTTAGCACGCTCTCGTATATCTTACAAAAAGATGATTTTGACATGCAGTTGGGTCTTGATAAATCATATGCATAATCCCCACACCCTGAGATGTGTATGCTATGTATAATTCCCATTTAGTGCACAAGACCCTTTGTGACAAAAACTAGAAGTTAGAGGCTAGAGTAGTAGACTTGGAGGAGCTGAGGGAGACAGAGAGGTACATTGACGAGACCTTCAGGGACATAGTAGCCAAGTCCCAAATCCAGTCTGGTAGCCCTAGTGCTGCCTTGGATCAGAAAGGTCTCCCAGTAGGAGAACATCACCCTGGTGTAGCAGGAAGTGATCCTGTAGCAAGGACCTGCTCTCCAGGTGATGTATTGTCCTCTCGCACCGAGGACAAGTCTCCCAGGGCTACTGCCCAGGAGGGAAGGGTTAGGCCTGCCATCATAGTTGGCGATTCAATTATTAGAAATGTAGATAGCAGGGTGGCTGGTGGACGTGAGGACGTGAGGACCGCCTGGTAACTTGCCTGCCTGGTGCGAAGGTGGCAGACCTCACACGCCACCTAAATAGGATTATAGACAGTGCTGGGGAGGAGCCGGCTGTCGTGGTACATGTGGGCACCAACGACATAGGAAAGTGTGGGAGAGAGGTTCTGGAAGCCAAATTTAGGATATTAGGTAGGAAGCTAAAATCCAGAACCTCCAGGGTGGCATTCTCTGAAATGCTTCCTGTTCCACGTGCAGGACCCCAGAGGCAGGCAGAGCTCCAGAGTTTCAATGCGTGGATGAGACGATGGTGCAGAGAAGAGGGATTCAGCTTTGTAAGGAACTGGGGAAACTTTTGGGGAAAGGGGAGACTTTTCTGAAAGGATGGGCTCCACCTTAACCAGAGTGGAACCAAGCTGCTGGCACTAACTTTCAAAAAGGAGATAGAGCAGCTTTTAAACTAGAACAAGGGGGAAAGCCAACAGTCACTCAGCAGTGCATGGTTCGGAGAAATGTATCCTTGAAGGATACTAATGAAACAGGAGAGTTAGGGCATCTCAACAGAGAGGTTCCATTACAAGCAAACATAGTCCATATGCCTATATGTAAAAAATCACCAAAACTAATGATTTCCGAATTATCCCAAACAACTGAAAAGCAGGTTATTAAAACAAACAAAAAACACACTTTCAAATGTCTATATGCCAATGCCAGAAGTCTAAGAAGTAAGATGGGAGAGTTAGAGTGTATAGCAGCAAATGATAAGATTGACATAATTGGTGGAAGGAGGATAACCAATGGGACAGTGCTATATCAGGGTACAAATTATATCGCAATGATAGGGAGGATCAACTTGGCGGGGGTGTGGCACTTTATGTCCGGGAGGGTATAGAGTCCAACAGGATAAAGATCATTCAAGAGACTAAAAGCTCAGTAGAATCTATATGGGTAGAAATCCCATGTGTGTTGGGTAAGACTATAGTGATAGGAGTATACTACCGTCCACCTGGACAAAATGGTCAGACAGATGATGAAATGCTAAGAGAAATCAGGAAAGCAAACCAATTTGGCAGTGCAATAATAATGGGAGATTTCAATTACCCCAATATTGATTGGGTAAATGTAACATCAGGACTTGCTAGAGATATAAAGTTCCTGCATGTAATAAATGATTGTTTCATGGAGCAATTGGTTCAGGAACCAACAAGAGAGGGAGCTATTTTAGATTTAATTCTTAGTGGAACACAGGATTTGGTGAGAGAGGTAATGGTGGTGGGGCCACTTGGCAACAGTGATCATAACATGATCAAATTTAAACTAATAACTGGAAGGGGGACAATAAGTAAATCTGCAGCTCTAATACTAAACTTTCAAAAGGGAAACTTTGATAAAATGAGGAAAATAGTCAGAAAAAAACTGAAAGGTGCAGCTGCAAAGGTTAAAAGTGTTCAACAGGCTTGGACATTGTTTAAAAATACAATCCTAGAGGCACAGTCCATATGTATTCCACGGATTAAGAAAGGTGGAAGGAAGGCAAAATGATTACCGTCATGGTTAAAAGGTGAGGTGAAAGAGGCTATTTTAGCCAAAAAATCATCCTTCAAAGATTGGAAGAAGGATACATCTGAAGAAAATAGGATAAAACATAAGCATTGTCGTTAAGTGTAAAACATTGATAAAACAAGCGAAGAGAGAATTTGAAATGAAGTTGGCCATAGAGGCAAAAACTCATAATAAAAACGTTTTTAAATATATCCGAAGCAAGAAATCTGTGAGGGAGTCGGTTGGACCATTAGATGACTGAGGGGTTAAAGGGGCTCTTAGGGAAGATAATGCCATTGCAGAAAGACTAAATGAATTGTTTGCTTCCGTGTTTACTACTGAGGATGTTGGGGAGATACCAGTTCCAGAGTTGGTTTTCAGGGGTGATGAGTCAGACGAACTGAACGAAATCACTGTCAACCTGGAAGATGTAGTAGGCCAGATTGACAAACTAAAGAGTAGCAAGTCACCTGGACCAGATGGTATGCATCCTAGGGTACTAAAGGAACTCAAAAATGAAATTTCTGACCTATTAGTTAAAATTTGTAACCTATCATTAAAATCATCCATTGTACCTGAAGACTGGAGGGTGGCCAATGTAACCCCAATATTTTAAAAAGGCTCCAGGGGTGATCCGGGTAACTATAGACCAGTGAGCCTGACTTCAGTGTCAGGAAAAATAGTGGAAACTATTCTCAAGATCAAAATCGTAGAGCATATAGAAAGACATGATTTAATGGGACACAGTCAACATGGATTTACCCAAGAGAAGTCTTGCCTAACAAACCTGCTTCATTTTTTTGAAGGGGTTATTAAACATGTGGATAAAGATGAACCGGTAGATGTAGTGTATTTGGATTTTCAGAAGGCGTTTGACAAAGTCCCTCATGAGAGGCTTCTACGAAAACTAAAAAGTCATGGGATAAGAGGCGAATTCCTTTCGTGGATTACAAGCTGGTTAAAAGACAGGAAACAGAAAGTAGGATTAAATGGTCAATTTTCTCAGTGGAAAAGGGTAAACAGTGGAGTGCCTCAGGGATCTGTACTTGGACCGGTGCTTTTCAATATATATATCAATGATCTGGAAAGGAATACGATGAGTGACGTTATCAAATTTGCGGATGATACAAAATTATTCAGAGTAGTTAAATCACAAGCAGACTGTGATACATTACAGGAGGACCTTGCAAGACTGGAAGATTGGGCATCCAAATGGCAGATGAAATTTAATGTGGACAAGTGCAAGGTGTTGCATATAGTTACACGATGTTAGGTTCCATATTAAGAGCTACCACCCAAGAAAGAGATCTAGGCGTCATAGTAGATAATACACTGAAATCGTCGGCTCAGTGTGCTGCAGCAGTCAAAAAAGCAAATAGAATGTTAGGAATTATTAGGAAGGGAATGGTTAATAAAACGGAAAATGTCATAATGCCTCTATATCGCTCCATGGTGAGACCACACCTTGAATACTGTGTACAATTCTGGTCACCGTATCTCAAAAAAGATATAGTTGCAATGGAGAAGGTACAGAGAAGGGCGACCAAAATGATAAAGGGGATGGAACAGCTCCCCTATGAGGAAAGGCTGAAGAGGTTAGGGCTTTTCAGCTTGGAGAAGAGATGGCTGAGGGGAGATATAATAGAGGTCTTTAAGATCATGAGAGGTCTTGAACGAGTAGATGTGACTCGGTTATTTACACTTTCGAATAATAGAAGGACTAGGGGGCATTCCATGAAGTTAGCAAGTAGCACATTTAAGACTAATCGGAGAAAATTATTTTTCACTCAACGCACAATAAATCTCTGGAATTTGTTGCCAGAGGATGTGGTTAGTGCAGCTGGGTTCAAGAAAGGTTTGGATAAGTTCTTGGAAGAGAAGTCCATTAACTGCTATTAATCAAGTTTACTTAGGGAATAGCCAGTGCTATTAATTGCATCAGTGCATCAGTAGCATAGGATCTTCTAAGTGTTTGGGTTATTGCCAGGTTCTTGTGGCCTGGTTTGGCCTCTGTTGGAAACAGGATGCTGGGCTTGATGGACCCTTGGTCTGACCCAGCATGGCAATTTCTTATGTTCTTATGTTCTTAACTGAAACATTAAGCATTCTTGATAACAAGAAACATAGTAACTTCTTCACAAGTTTTTTGCTACAAAGCAAGAAACTGCTGCTTTACAAAGTAAATGGTGGCAGCTTCTTGTGTCATAGGGCACTGAGTGCACCTTTTTATGGGAAAATTTAAAAACTAACCGCCCTTTGATGAGAGAAACCAAATGTGTCACCCTGAAGCAGGCATCTGCCAAGATATGGACCATGTCTAGGTGATTTGAGGATTTCTCCATGTGACATATTGGGCACACTTTGAAGAACATTTCCTGCTACAAGGCGTACGCCTTAATACTGTTGTAAATGATGGAGAGCAGGGACTTGAGCTGGGAATTGAAGGGGAGGATAGTGGGAACTTGGCAAATGGGTGATTAGTAGTGGGAGGTGTTAGATTGGCTGGGGGGGAGAGTATGAGTGAGAGAGTGAGATGGGCTAAGAGAAAGAAGCTGAAGGGTTAGGAAAGACTGAAAGGGGTGAATGGCCTGGAAGACTGCAGAGAGGGTGAAAGACAGTGGAGGGGTGTGAGGAAAGGGATGGGTCTATGAAGGGGGTGACAGAGGGTGGGAATGGAGCTGGGGAGGTGGTGAAAGAGGGGGAAATAGGAAGCTGGTAGGGGGTAAGAGACATAAGAATGGGCTAAAGGCTAAGGAAGGACTGAGTGTCAGGGAAGCAGCAGGGGCTGGTGAGGGGATGAGAGCGCAGGAAGTGGATGAGGATACAGTGGTGGGAATGGGGGACTAGGGAATGGTTGAAAGGCAAAGGGGGATAGGATGCTGGAAAAAGAGTGAGAGACTGGGAATGGGAGGGCTAGAGGGGGTTGGGATAAGAGATGGAAAACTGGTAGATAGGTGAGAGGTTAAAAGAGGGAGACTGAGAACTGGAGGGGAGAGAGAGAAGAAGAGGAATGAAATTTACTTATGTGTGGATATAAAGGCAAAGAAGAGAGAAATAGAGAAAAAGATGAAGGGAAAGGATTAATGTCTGAGACAGATGTAGGGAAGGAAGAGAAGAAGACAGAGGAGAGAAGAAATGGAAAGTGTAATGGAGAAGCAAGAGATTGGGACCAACTCAATCATAAAAATAAAATACCCAGACAACAAAGGGAGAAAATATTTTACTTTCAGTTTTTAGAGAGTGGTATATGTCAGCTTTGGGAAGGTACATTTCTTATATCTTTGCATTTTCCTCAGTTCAGGAGGAAATGAATTAGTTTCTTTTTCTCTGGAGTTGCATTGCACGCAGAGTTGGGCTTCTCAAGGTTTCCATTTCAGTTTTTGTCTGCATTGTTCTGTTCTTAATTTATAGTCCCTTATTTTGTATTAATTATGGGTCATTTTGTGCTGTGTGTGTGTGTGTGTGTGTGTGACTGAAGTGAGGTATCCTGCTGGCATGTAATGTATATCTGGCTTTTCTGTTTTTCCAGTAGAAGGTATTAGAGATGTGAATCGTGTCCTCGATCGTCTTAACGATCGATTTCGGCTGGGAGGGGGAGGGAATCGTATCGTTGCCGTTTGGGTGTTTAGAATATCGTGAAAATCGTGAAAATCGTGAACCGGCACACTAAAACCCCCTAAAACCCACCCCGACCCTTTAAATTAAATCCCCCACCCCCAAATGCCTTAAATTACCCTGGGATCTAGCGGCGGTCCATAGCTAAATCGGGGGAAGGGGGAGGGCAGGAAAACCGGCACACTAAATCCCCCTAAAACCCACCCCGACCCTTTAAATTAAATCCCCCCCCTCCCGAACCCCCCCCCCCAAATGCCTTAAAGTACCCTGGAGTCCAGTGGCGGTCCGAAACGGGCTCCTGCTGTTGAAGCGTGTTGTCTTCGGCCGGCGCCATTTTGCAAAATGGCTGCCGCAAAATGGCGGCGGCCATAGACCAACACGATTCGACCGCAGGAGGTCGCTTCCGGACCCCCGCTGGACTTTTGGCAAGTCTTGTGGGGGTCAGGAGGCCCCCCCAAGCTGGCCAAAAGTCTCTGGGGGTCCAGCGGGCGTCCGGGAGCGATCTCCTGCCGCGAATCGTTTTCCGTATGGATAATGGCACCGGCCATACACGTATGGCCGGCACCATTTTCCGTACGGAAAATGGCGCCGGCAGGAGATCGACTGCAGGAGGTCGTTCAGCGGAGGTCCGGAACCCTCGCTGAACGACCTCCTGCAGTCGATCTCCTGCCGGCACCATTTTCCGTACGGAAAACGATTCGCGGCAGGAGATCGCTCCCGGACGCCTGCTGGACCCCCAGAGACTTTTGGCCAGCTTGGGGGGGCCTCCTGACCCCCACAAGACTTGCCAAAAGTCCAGCGGGGGTCAGGAAGCGACCTCCTGCGGTCGAATCGTGTTGGTCTATGGCCGCCGACATTTTGCGGCGGCCATTTTGCAAAATGGCGCCGGCCGAAGACAACACGCTTCAACAGCAGGAGCCAGTTTCGGACCGCCGCTGGACTCCAGGGTACTTTAAGGCATTTGGGGGGGTTCGGGAGGGGGGATTTAATTTAAAGGGTTGGGGGTGGGTTTTAGGGGGATTTAGTGTGCCGGTTTTCCTGCCCTCCCCCTTCCCCCGATTTAGCTATGGACCGCCGCTGGATCCCAGGGTAATTTAAGGCATTTGGGGGTGGGGGATTTAATTTAAAGGGTCGGGGGTGGGTTTTAGGGGGTTTTAGTGTGCCGGTTTTCCTGCCCTCCCCCTTCCCCCGATTTACGATTTTTTGACGATAAATCGGGGGAATTGGTATTGTATCGTGGCCCTAACGATTTTTGACGATTTAAAATATATCCGATGATATTTAAATCGTCAAAAAACGATTCACATCCCTAGAAGGTATATTTATGGTCTAGGGCCTGCATTAATATTTACATTGCTGCCTTTTCCCAGGTACAGCTGCTGCTGTTTGAGTTCTGGGAGTTTGTTATGGTTTCACAAGGTTTTCTTTATAGGTTCTAAGTGTCTTTATTTAAGGGTTTGTGTTACTTCAAAACATTTCTGGCAGTGGAAGGTGTTTGTGTGGCTGTTACTGAGGTGACAACAGAATTTGAATATTTTTGTATGAAGAGATGGTGAGAGCCTGTCTGTTGGATACTTTAGCAGGGGTGGGGAGAGGGCAGCATCTCATCCCATCCCATTTCGTCCCTCACCTCAGGCGGCAGATTGCCTTAAGCTATTCCTGACTGCCGGCACCAGTAACCAATAAAGTAAAGCTCTGCTTCTGCTCTGGGGTTGCCAACACTATGAAGTATCTATCATCATCATCATCATCATCATCAAAGGCCAGCTCAACAAGGATTGGGGGCACTCCGTGAAGTTAGCAAGTAGCACATTTAAAACAAATCAGAGAAAATTATTTTTCACTCAGCACACAATTAAGCTCTGGACTTTATTGCCAGAGGATTTGGTTAAGGCAGTTAATGTAGCTGGGAAAGATTTGGATAAGTTCCTGGAGAAGAAGTCCATAAACTGCTATTAATCAATAGGGAAAAGCCATTGCTTGTTGCTGGCACTAGTAGCATGGGATCTATTTAATGTTGGGGTACTTGCCAGGTACTTGTGACTTGAACTGGACACTGTTGGAAACAGGATATTGGGCTTAATGGACCCTTGGTCTGACCCAGTATAGCATTTTATGTTCTTATGTTATATTCTTATGTTCTTATAGGATTCTGAAAGATCACAATGTCAGTGCAATGGAGTGCAGAGGAACAATCTAAAATTCAGGTTTTAGATTGCTTTACAACCTGTTATATTTAAGATATGCTCAAAATAACACAGACATATCATTCTATGGCAGTAGTACCACAACAATGGTGCACACTGTGGAGCTGATGTAATAAATTCCATGTAAAAACCTGCACTATTTTTTAGTCCATATTTGCTTACATGCTAAAATGTATCTTTACTTTTGATGTAATAAGTTAATAATGCATTGCAATTAATAAATCTGCACTAAAATTGGTAGTTAATTTTTAATTTTAGTACCATTTTAGTTAGCATTGAAAGCTAAGTTTAACTCATACCTCTAACCACTGAAGTAAAAAAAATAAAAAATCTGAAGCTTTCTGGTTCAGAATTAAAGACCTGGGACCCCTGAACCTGAGATTTTCCAGCCTCAATCACTTGGACCAGAGAATTGCTGACCCAGGTCCCCTAAACCAGAAAGACTCTGACCTGGCAGCCTTGAGCCAGAGACCTTCTGATTCAAGATCCTGTAGACAGAGAAACAATGACCCATAAACCTGAGGCCAGAGATATTGTGTTCTAAGACCCCCGAGAGTTAGGGGTTGGAAGCCTATAGTGGGAGTAGGGAGTTTAGTGGGTGTAATGGGAGTCTCAGGTCAGAGGTTCTCTGGCTCCAGGGTTCTGGGACAGAGGGTGTTAGTTTCAAAGTTCAGTGAAACTGGGATCCCTGGAACCTCCTAAACTTGGGCAGTTAGCTCCTGAGTTCTAAAAGCCCAGGAGCTCTAGAACAAATGCCCCAGACCTCGGAACCCTAGAACCAGGATGCATGGGTGTCCTGATCCCAGGGTTCCCAGGGCTGGGGGCATTGGTTCTAAAGATCCAACGCTCCCAAGTCTGGGGCTACCTTACTCAGGGCTCGGGGCCCAAAAGTATCTGACTTGGCACGCTCAGGCTGAGGGATCTTGCTCAGAAATCCAGAGCCTGGGGATCCTAGATCTGAGAGTCACATATTTGGGGATCCCAGATCCGGACATCCCTCGCTTGGGGATCCCAGGTAGGTGGGTGGCTGATTTTTTAACTTCCATTTACTTACAATAGCTAAGTCAATGGAAGTTAAACTTTACTTTAGATCAGACCATGAAATACAGATTTAGCATTAAAATGGACAAATATTTAACACTGAATTTTAATCTCATTTCCCTGCATTGGAATTAATAGCTAATTTCTGCAAAAGTGTATTTGCATAGAAGTGCACTATTTTAATGCAGATTCTGTCATCGGGTTAGCGCACTAAAATCAGTATTATATTAATAATTACTTTAGCTTATCAAGAGTGCACCGAATATGTGCTGAACCATGTGCTATGCAATAATGTGGCTTATTACATTGGCCCTGATTGAGCTGAAAAATGTTCCGCTAACAGGGACTGTGACTTTCAGATAAAAATGCTGTTCTTGATCACTTCCTCTAGGTTTAGATGAACTGTAAAGGATAATTTAAGAACATAAGAACTTGCCAAGTTGGGTCAGACCAAGGGTCCATCAAGCCAAGCATCCTGTTTCCAACTTGAAAGAACAGATAACTCTAAGTGGAGAACATAGTGAATGAGACTGACACAGAGGTCTTCCTAAAAATTGTTCTCCTTGAAGGTGGTATTATGCTGCACTATCTAAAAAGTATTTTGTTTGTTTGTTTTGGTTTTTAACTTTGTTCCTCTCCCCTTGGAAGCCTTCTTGCAGTCCAAGCACAAGAAATGTGCTGCCCAGCCATCCCTCCCAGAGGTGGCAACATCCATGGTATTACAGTACTGGAAAGCACATTTTAAAATATTGTTTCAACAAGTGGTGGTACTTAAATTCAAATTATTATAATTTATTTTAGACATAAATGTCATTGTATATTAGACTTCAGAGGTTCATGGGTTCCTTGGTTTCATATTTTCTTCTCATGTCTTGACAAATTAGTCAAGAAGTTTATGCAGAAGTAAAGATTTAAAAAAATTAACTCAATCTGAATTAAATGAGATGAATTAGATTTTGTAAAAAAAAAAAAAAAATTAGGTAACAGATGGCCTTCTTATTATTGATAGAAATTTGATGGCATTCAAGTTTCAGATTAATTTTCTTCACCATTTTGTGATAATTAAATGAAACAAGCCATTGTTTGTTAGTGGGTCTGTTTCAGGTATCAGAGTACCACAATGTGCCCCAGATGTATTTCTCCAGCTAAACTGTATTTCTTCCATTTTGCTACAATTTTTGAATAAAGCAGTGTGGTTGCTGTATCTGTCCGCACGAATGCACAGACGTAAAGGTTAACAGATAAAACCAAACATATAGGGTGATACCTTTTTATTGGTCTAACTTAATGTAGTTTTCGGGAGCTAGCACTCCCTGCCATGGGTGAGAACAGAGCAAAAGATGACATTTGCCAGAATAAGTAAATCGTAGAAAGCATTACAGTGATGACGTGAAGGGGAAATGGTGGTGGTGGTGGTGGTGGTGAAGGGGGTTTCATATATGATCAGAAGGTAACAGGCAGTAGAACTGGCAGTGGATCATAAGGAGTTAAGAACTCTAGGTCTTTGTTGTGTCCTTTCTTGGCAGTTTCCAAGATCATTTTAACAATCATCAGATACTTGGAAACTGACAAGAAATTATTCAACAATAATCTAGGATTCTTAAAGCTCATTATCAGCCATACATTTCAACCAGTCTGTCCCAGATCCCCTCCCCTCCTGTTTGCCCCCTTCACGCTACCAATTGGAATGCTGTTGAGGATTCACTTAATATTTTCTGGTAATTTTGCCTTTTGTTCATTCTTTTCCGATCTGAGGAAACGAGTTTTAGCCATCAAAAGCTAGTCATGAAATGTATTAAGTTAGTCCAATAAAAAGGTGTCAGCCTATATGTTTGTTTAAATCGAAAGAAAAGTGGCACTGTACAACGTTTTCAACATGCTAATTTGTTTCAGGAGGAATAATCGGTTGCGTGCTTCCAAATTCAAGAATGGAGTGTTAGTAAGTTGTGACACCGTTTTAATGCGCCAAGAAAAGAAAGCAATGTAATAAGTCTATGATCTTTTAAAGAGAGGACCTGTGAGATCTCAGAAGCTTATGTATTACAGTGCCATTTTTCTTGGTTTGGTTCATTAAGAAATATCGCAGCCTCACAAAATACCATCATGTTCTAGTTAGAACAGATATTGAGGCTCTGAGGTCTATTCATTCCTATACTAACATCGTTTATAAATTTCTTACACCAATTGAATTTAATGCATTTGTGAAGTTTTCTATGTATTAATTGATCAATTGATATCTTCACATTCACCTGCTTTTCTTGAGTATTTCTATCATTAAGAGGTATCACAGCCTAGAAGAATTCTGGCTTTCTCCGGCATCAATATGGCTACAAGAGCTGCTCTTACGAGTTCAACAATAAATTGTAATGAAAATTTAAATTTTGGAAAAAGCTTGGGACAAAGAACATAGCTCAAGCTTCTTGAGCAACTGACTTCAAGCAGGTTTGGAGGACTAGGGTGGAGGGATACCTGATTCTTGCAGAAAATACTGTTGCTTTTGTAGTGTTGCATTTATACTTGAAATACTTCAATCAAAAAAATGTAAAAAAATATTTGAAATATATAGACTAGTGTATCTTGTTCCTGTTTGCTTCATTTTTTTTTTTGGGGGGGGGGGGAGAGGATGTGACAGTTTTCTCCTGCCCCTTTCACCTTCTGACTCATTCGTAACCCTTCATTTGCAACTGCCCAGGGATTTCTCCCCCTGTTTTCCATCCCCTCCCGACTGGGTCTATGACACAGATGTGAGCATATGGAGTATTTACAGTGATACTCTACTGTCAGTGGCATAAATTCTGCCTAAGAAGGGAGAAGGGGAGGCAGTCAAGGTAGCCGAGAACTCTCAGCCCCTGCTACTTCTTCACAGGGGAGAGCGCCCCCTGTTACTACTTGGGAGACTAAAATTTAAACACACCATTGTCACTGTGGAATCCATCTAAGAAAAGACCACAGTTGTGCATTACTTAGAAGCCTGAAACAGGTCACATTCTTATACAGATAAACTTATTGGAGCCTAGATCCAAGTCATTATGCAAACATTATATAGTGATGCAATGCAGATTAATTGAAACATTGTACATGGTACTAAGGGAAGAGACCGATTATCTTTTATTTAGGAAAAAATTAAGTCATTAATTTTTCTTTCAAGCTTTTGGCTTGTAATTTTGGTTGATGTTCTTAGCCTGGACCTGTTGGTTATTGTGTTTGCTGAATGATGCCTGGGTACCTGGATTATACTAGAACAATGCTGTATTTGTGTTTTGTTTTATTTTATTTTTTTGCTTCTTTTGTTTATATTATGTTTTGTTTGTCTTCTACTTTTATTTGATATTATTTCTTTTTCTATATTGTATTTTATTTTTCAGTTGTGCTACAGCCATATTTTGTGACTTAAGGGAATATAAATACTTGGAAAGAAATAAAATTGGAAAGAAAAGTACATCAGATGAAATCATTTTTCTCTCATCTCTGTTGTACAGTTAACCATTCCCCAAAAATCATCTGAAAATGGAAAGTCACGAATTTGGATAGAGCAAATCACCAGAATTTTGAGCAACCAAAAAGCAATTCAGTTGTAAAATGGAAGAAAATGTATCACCCCTGGATACTGCTCAAAAATGGCTATGATTTCGGTTCATTTCATAGCAGGCATGTGATTGCTGATATACTTTAATAGGATGGCACCGCAATAAATTGAATTGTGTCACTTTCCAGCTTTGTCCAATTTGTTCCATAATGCTTTGTTATCACTACTGTCATTTAGATCAGGAGGCTACAAAATGGCTTAAGAGTGCAAAAAGGAAAATGCTCTAGCAATAATTTTCCTCTAAAATAGGCACCATTAACTAGGCTAAGCTGGATTTGAAATGGGAATTATCCAAAACAGGAGAGCGATACAACCATAAACAAGAGAAACAAAAGGCAAAAACTGGTGGAAAACGAAGAAAAAAACAATAAATACAGTTAGAATATATAAACCAATGTACCACAAAAATACATATTTAAAAAAGATTTTATTAAAAATCATTTAAAACAATCAATAAATCATAATCAAAATCATATATACCAACTAACATAAAATACTATATTTGTATTTAAAAAGAATTGGAGATGTTTAATGCAAAATGCAGCCATGTCTGGACGTCAGTTTTAATTATGAGCAGGTTTTTAAGTACAAATATATTTGCTTTGAACATTTGTATATATGATGATGAGTAGGGCTTGTTGATTGTTTTACATGTGGTTATTACATGATTTTTAATTAGAAGTTTTAGATTTGTATCCTTGCATTGCATTTCTTTACATAAAGTTTAGGTTCTAACTTTTATTTGGTAGTCCTTGTTTTCCACTGCTTTTTGTCTTTTGGTTAAATAGGAATTAGCAACAATCATGGAAACATTTCTGTACATATCCCATACTTCACTAAGGTTCTTCTTTGGAGATGGAAACCAAACTTAAGTCTCAACATAAAACCCTAAGGATAAAGATCTACTATTTTAAGTATGTGGCTGTTTTTAAAAAAAAATGCAGAAATATGATGACCTATGGAGCCGCTGAATACTATTTATCCTTAAATAAAATAGAACTTACCCCATAGGAGCATTAAAAAGAATAATGTAGTCAACGACATGGTAAAGGCTTGAGAGAGAAGAGACGTAGAATGGACTTTCTGTCTTGAAAAGTCAAAGAATAATGTCAACTTCAGAATTTATACCCGAAGTTTCGTCATATTCATGTACATTGCCATGATGAAATTAGTTATGCAGAGAGGTAAGCAAATAGCATCTTTTGCCAAGTATGTAATCCTCATCAAGGCTGTTAACAGTCTAATTACTGAGCTTCCTCTGAAATCAAAAGCAAGTCACGTCTACCGTCCTGCAAAGTGAGAATTAATAAGAAAACTAAAAAATGATCTCTCTTAACATTGCATTAAAAGTCTGATCGCACTTCTGTTCATGTCTAGCTTGTAATTAAGTATTACTTCACTTGAAAATAGTCGCTCCAATAACTATGTATAAAATTTCTTAAATATCTTCATTTTATTTTTATGTTTTTTTGTTTTTAATTTTTTAATTTTTGTGAACTTTTTAATTTTTATGACTGTGAAGACGATAAAAACTTATATAATAATATGAGAGTGAACTGCATCAGCAAGCCAGTCGGCGTCAAACCAGAAATTTTATGGTGAGCGCCCGGTCTTCTCAATCATTTGCAGTCACTTATATATATTCATTCCATCATTTATATTGAACAAATAAAGTTCTAAACTGATGCAGACACCTCTGAGGGACGGTGAATGTCAATAGGAACGGCTCAACTGCGGCCGAAGTTTCGCTAAAAACAGCTTCATCAGGAGCCAAATTTTATCCAAAGGTTCCGTCTCTAAAGAAACAGCTGATGCTATTTGATACTTCATCTTCATAGAAAATATTTAAACATAAGGACCGCAAGGTCTCTTTACTTCATTTCAATATCCATCACTTCAATATCCAATTGTCATCTGGACACACTGGTCTCACACATTAATTCAGAATTCTGAAGTATCAAATAGCATCAGCTGTTTCTTTAGAGACGGAACCTTTGGATAAAATTTGGCTCCTGATGAAGCTGTTTTTAGCGAAACTTTGGCCGCAGTTGAGCCGTTCCTATTGACATTCACCGTCCCTCAGAGGTGTCTGCATCAGTTTAGAACTTTATTTGTTCAATATAAATGATGGAATGAATATATATAAGTGACTGCAAATGATTGAGAAGACCGGGCGCTCACCATAAAATTTCTGGTTTGACGCCGACTGGCTTGCTGATGCAGTTCACTCTCATATTATTATATAAGTTATTATCGTCTTCACAGTCATAAAAATTAAAAGGTTCACAAAAATTAAAAACAAAAAAACATAAAAATAAAACGAAGATATTTAAGAAATTTTATACATAGTTATTGGAGCGACTATTTTCAAGTGAAGTAATACTTTCCTCTTTTTGCACGACTTGCGTTTACCGTGACGGAATTGTTGAGCTCTTTTTAGTGGCTTGTAATTAAAACACTTTTCAAAGTACCCTGGTTTCTTTTCCTCCTTTTTCCTTCTCTTTTTGTTAAACTATAAGAGACGTAAAGGGGCGGATTTTCAGAGCCCTGCTCGCCTAAATCCGCCCAAAACCGGGCGGATTTAGGCGAGCAGGGCCCTGCGCGCCGGCGAGCCTATTTTACATAGGCCTACCGGCGCGCGCAGAGCCCCGGGACTCGCGTAAGTCCCGGGGTTCTCCGAGGGGGGCGTGTCGGGGGTGTATCGGGGGGCGGGCCCGGTCGTCGCGGCGTTTAGGGGGCGTGTCGGCAGCGTTTTGGGGGCGGGTATGGGGGCATGGCTACGGCCCGGGGCGGTCCGGGGGTGTGGCCGCACCCTCCGTACCCGCCCCCAGGTCGCGTCCCTGCGCGCAACAGGCCCTCTGGCGCGCGGGGATTTACTTCTCCCTCCGGGAGGCGTAAATCCCCGGAGAAAGGTAAGGGGGGGTGTAGACAGGGTCGGGCGGGTGGGTTAGGTAGAGGAAGGGAGGGGAAGGTGAGGGGAGGGCGTTAGAGGATTCTCTCCGAGGCCGCTCCAATTTCGGAGCGGCCTCGGAGGGAACGGGGGTAGGCTGCGTGGCTCGGCGCGCGCCGGCTATACAAAATCGATAGCCTTGCGCGCGCCGATCCCGGATTTTAGCGGATACGCGCGGCTCCGCGAGTATCTACTAAAATCCAGCGTACTTTTGTTTGCGCCTGGAGCGCCAACAAAAGTACGCCTATTCGCGGTATTTGAAAATCTACCCCAAAATGTCTCTTGGAAATATTTTGGTATTAAATCCACACATCATTCTTCTATTACAAAATATATTAATAACCTTGCTTGACTGTAGATCGCACGCACGCACTCACCAGGTCCTTTTTTGAAGAAGAGGTCTGCGAGGTTTCTAAAGCTAGGTTACTTCTAACATCTTTTTGGTTGGACCTTTAAAAAGAATCACAACCTACAAAAACTCCAGGCCCTTTTTTAATAAGGTTTTTGCATGGAATCTGAATGGCAGAAATGGCAATAAGGCCCATATTTTGAACAATGAAGAACAATCTAGGGTGCAGAGCTAGGGAGTTAATGCAAATATTTTGATGTTTTCTCTTTTAAACTTGAAAATTTGTTTGCTTTATTTTATTAGTTAACATAGTAAAATAATAAATGACAGCAGATAAAGCCCCAAGTGGTCAATCCAGTCTGCCCGGCAAGGTGTTTAGGGTTGTCACTGCTGCTCCATGCAGGTTACCCCTATGCAGAAATGTTATACCTAAAAAGGGAAAGAGAGGGGGCCTGATAACCCCTCCTTTCACTCATCTTTTATGGTGCAAATAGTAATATTTTTGGAAATTGTTTTCTTGTGTGCCTACCTCTCTGTTTTTCTACACCTAAAGTTACCACAGGTTACTCTGTTTCTTCATTTTCCTCCTCTCGCCCACTTCCCCCCCCCCCCCCCCCCCATCTCTCTCACACACACACACATCCCTTAACAGTACTAGCCTGGGGAAACCTGAACTTGTTAGATTGCAAAAGCTAAGCTAGGTCAAGCATGGTTTGCACCTGAAGTCCGGTATAGAAATATATATTAAATAAATAAATAGGGAACCAGCAGGGAAGAGCAGGCACTTTAGATTACAGAAAGCAACAGCAAACCTCTACAATATTCTGACAAACAAAGGTGTCAGCGAGGCAGTCACTGGACATACCAGTGCCCAGGGCAAGGACTGATTTTAGGCGCACTCCCCTCCGTTCCCTTTGGGGCTCATGGGCCCACAAGGTGACTCAAAAGGGGAGCTTGGTGTGCCAGGTGGTCACCCTGTTTGCCCAGCCCATGTGATTGCCCTGGTGGCAGGCACAGAGTGGGGCTGTGATCACCCAACTCTCAACACCTAGAAATATGTAAAAAGAGGATAGGAAAAACAAGGATGCTTTACCAATTTAAAATTCTGTGACAACCTGTAACCCATCTGTGTCTTTCTTTTCCTTAAGCCGAGGAGAGTTAACGTATCCCATTAGCATTTCAAGTTTAATAAAATAGCCTGTTTCTCTCCTATTTCTATTCCTTTGTACTTTCAGAATCAATCCTTATTACCTGACTAGTACATGGACACACACTCTTTGCCTGTGTTTTACCATTTTACAGGATCCAAAGATTAACAAGGACTAGACACAAACAATAGAAATGGTAAAATGAAAACAGACAGAAATCTTCTTTGACAGTGTTGCACTGATCCCCGACTGCGCAGACCGTACTCTACAAATATATGAAGAATATCAGGGGGAGGGTTTCATGCAGACCAAACAAATACATGTGGCAAAATAAAGGAAAAGAACTGCTTTTGATCTTTATAAAAGAATCTTTTTTCAGTGTTGTACTTAATGTAATTGCTTTTATCTATTTCCTGTAATCATGGGCCATTTAGAGGGTTGCACTCTATGGAGAGTAGTTTTATTATTATTGCACAATGTAAATATGTTATTTATTGTGATACCCTATATGGTATGTATTTTATATCAGTATGGATGATTATAGGCAAAGGAACTCATTTCTGTAATAAGAAAAACGCACCATACACCTTAAACAAGAGTAATGAAGAATAGGGTGCTCCTGTATTTGTGTTGATCTGTGAATGGATGTCTCTTATCTTTAAGCTGTTGAAGTAGTTGGTAGTTGAGCATGTTGGGGTAGGATGGGGAGGGATTCAGGGTAAATCCATTGTTATTGATCTATTTAAAGTTTTGCTGTGCTGTATGTTTTTTTCTCTCGATTACATTCAAGTGAAAACTTGGAATCTAATATGGGAAGGGGATTGATTTACTCATACAATTAATAAAAAAGAATGTCTTTAAAAAAGAATGTCTTTATTATCTGATTGTTGTGAGTTATAGGTATTGCAAACTTGTGTGTTTCTTACCTTGAATGTAAATAAGTGGAAAGGCAAGTTATAAATCTAAGCAATAAACACTAATTGGGTGCACTGTTCTAGACAATAACTTAAGAATCTATATAGCCATTCTACTTTGCTATTAAAAAAAATACTTCGGATTTCTCTAAAAAATAAAAAGTTATTAGATCTAGTGGGAGCATGCAACTTCCAAATGAAAAACTAAGTTAATCTTTCATTTTGGTGCCAGTATATGGTAATGTTTACTGTTAGTTATTTATTTTTATTTATTTATTGTTATTTTATCTATTTATTATTACTTCTTAATTGTTAACATTATTATATATATTTTCCTGTTATTTGGATTAACCATGTTCATTGTAAACCGCTAACTTGAAGCGATAGTTACTGTTCATTGTAAACCGGGGTGATATGTATATTATACAGGAACCTCCGGTATATAAATCCTTAAATAAATAAATAAATAATGGACTACAGTCTCAATCAATGCATTTTATTTAATTATAATAATAATTTGGTGTCTCGCCTCTCGCAATGCATCAAAGCAAGGTACAATTTAAAAACACAGATATACACAAATAAAAATCCTTAAACATGTATGCCAAATGTACAATATCACACAGACCATTGTGCAAACAATAATAAAAGAAGCATCTGTATCTGCACATTGCCAGAATATCCCAGGACTACTGGCCAAGTGCTTTTTCGTACAGGCATACCTTTAATTTCTTTTTCTAAATGGTGAATAACTTGTTTCCTATCACAATTCCCAGGGAACACATCCACAGTACTGCAGCATAACAAGTGAACAAACGCTGTCAATTTCGCCATCACTATGGAGGGAGTAGCCAAAAGAGCCAGTTGAGAGGATCGGAGGCTGCTCTCTGGAATGTAATATGACAGCAAATTCATCAGGTATGTTGGTGGTCGCTATATGGAAAAAATTATACATCATTGAAATGACCTTGAATTGTAACCAAAGCTCCATAGACAGCCAATGTAGCTCCTTCAGAATAGGGGTGTCATGGCCATTACTCTTAAACCCCCAATAACAGCCTCACAACTGTGTTTTGCCGAAGCTAGAACATTTTAGTGGGAGGCTAATCTATTTAATTTGTAACTAAGGAATGAATCGCGAGAGCCAAGTCTTTCTTTTCTACAAACTGATGTAACTGTCTTTGTGGGGCGTATTGAAGTCCTGTGGGGCTGAGTTGCTGTATAGAAGAACTGGGTAACATACATGGCTATTCACTCCTAGGACATCCCTGTTATCACACGCTCTCATTAACTCTTCCCCATTCTGTCCATGAAAAATATTTTAGTAACACTAAGACTAGAGAATTAGATTCTCCCAAAAAATCATTTAGACCTCTGGAGAGTGAATATTGTCACCCCTCCCCCTCCCCTACAGGAGCTCCTATTCCCATCCCTAACATGTCCATGCCCCAGGAGATACACATCATATTATTACTGTCATTCTCAGACAAGGCGTGGGTCCCCCTCCTTCTACCATGCACAGCCTGCTCGATGTGCATTTCCCCACCTCGACTCAGTCTGTTCTACAGTTTTCCTTGTTCTCTACTGTTCCTCCCCTAGATGCCTGTGCCAGTGATCCCATTGCGGAACTGCCTCCGGTTCCAATTTTAGCCTCGATGGCAATGGCAGCAGTAGTGAGCAGCGCCCCCTTCTGTGGTACATGGGGAGTCTATGGCCATTAAAATTCCTCCCTGGCGATACTGGCGAAGAGTGATCAGAACAGCAGGTGCAAGCGCAGGAGCCACAGGCAGTGCTCCTGTCCTCGCAGCTCTTCTCGTTCCTCATCCCCCACTTCAGATGGT
>NC_042623.1:58019978-58098323 GCF_901001135.1 Rhinatrema bivittatum
TCCGATTCCAATTCACATCACTAATTTTTTTTAGTGAGGCCCGCGCCGATAAAAAAAAACCCCACCCCGACACTTTAAAATTACCCCCTTAGCCTCCCCCTCTCTCCCGACCCCCCCCCCAAAAAAACTTTTTACACATACCTGGTGGTCCAGGGGGGCCACGGGGAGCAATCTCCCATTCCCAGGCCATCAGCTGCACTAAAAAAAAATGGCACCGATGGCCTGGCGCCGGCCATCCAGTGCTCCTACCATGTGACAGGGACCGGCCAATGGCACGGCTACCCTGTCACATGGTAAGGGCCATCGGCGCCATCTTTATGAGTCGCAGCCGATTGCCCGAGAGCAGGAGATCGCTCCCCGCGCCCCGACCACCAGGTAATTTTAAAAGGTTTTAGGGGAGGTCGGGAAGGTGGGGGAGGCTAAGTGGGTCGGTTTAAAGGGTCGGGTGGGGTTTTTTTTTTTATCGGGCCATCGGCGCCATTTATTTTAGTGGCAGCCAAAATGGCGCCGATGGCCCGAGAGCGGGAGATCGCGCCGGGACCCGCCCCCCACTGGACCACCAGGTAAGGTTTTAGGGGCGTTCGGGAGGGTGGGGGAGGGTAAGGGATTGGTTTTAAAGGGTGGGGTTTTTTTTAATTGGGCCATCGGCGCCATTTATATTAGTGGCAGCCAAAATGGCGCCGATGGCCCTAGAGCGGGAGATCGCGCCGGCACCCCCCCCCCCCCCCCCCCCACTGGACCACCAGGTAATTTAACATTTGGGGGGGTTCGGGAGGGTAAGGGATAGGTTTTAAAGGGTCGGGGTGGGTTTAGGGGTTGTTTTGGTGTGCCGGTTTTCCCGCCCTCCCCCCAAATAATTCCCGTGCCCAATTTAACGATTTTTGACGATAAATCGGGGGAATTTGTATTGTATCGCGCACTCTAACAATTTTTGATGATTTAAAAATTATCTGACGATGTTTTTAAATCGTCAAAAAACGATTCACATCCCTAGTAGTTATTACTTTACAATTATATAACTCACTCTATGCTACTAGCTACTGTAGCTAGTACTATCATACTCTATTCAATTTTCAATGACAAAATAATATACATAATTATAATTAAATAATATGACCAACATTATTATCTCTCACCTTTCTTCTTGATGTATTCAACCTCATGAGGGTAGGAGGCCCGCTGGCAAAACTCCTCCTGGAGAGAGGCCCAGGCAGCAGTCTCCCTTTCTAGGTTAGGCCTGCTGCCTGGGGGGGTATAGAGGTTCCTCTCATCCAGGAGGATTAGCCGAGCCAGGAGGTCCACATCAGCCCACGTAAAGGGGGGCTTCCTGGACCTGTCTTTTTTGGCAGCTGCCACCTTGGAGGAGGACGGTGGAGAGGATTCAGACTCCCTTTCCCTGTCCTCACCGGATTCCCTTTCACTTTCCATCCTACCATGAGAAAATAAAAAAGAATATGAAAAAACGGTATGTGCTATAGGACAGCTGTTTGTTCAGAAGCTGACACACTAATGCAGGGAGGGGCCAGGCAGCTCCCCCCCCCCCCCCCATCTATGAAGCCAGCCTCACACTAATAATGCAGGGAGGGAGCTGTCTGACCCTTCACCATCCTCCCCCCTCACCCACACACCATTCACTGGCTGGGAAATGGGTGAGGGGATGAGTGAGGGTCAGGCAGCTCCCCCCCATCTGTGAAGCCAGCCTCTCACTAGTAATGCAGGGAGAGAGCTGTCTCACCCTTCACCTCCTCCCCCCCACCCCACTGGTGACACTGACAATCTCTGTGTTAAACTATTTTTTTTTTCACTAAACTAGCATAAAATAAAATGAAGTACTTTGTGGGTTAAACTTTTAATTTCCCCTAATGTAACTTCATTTAATATTATTTTTATATTATTTTATGCTACTTTACCGAAAAAAAGTGCATTAACTAACTATATAACTAAACTACTAGTAAAGTAACTATATAATAATACTGTAGAAAAACTAAAACAAAACCTTATATACTTACAGTGGTAGAATTTGAGCTGTACTTACGTACACTTGACTAATGACAAAGTAGAGTCTGCTGCACACTGTGTGACTATCTCACTCTCTGTCTCTGTAGCTTTGTTAGTGTGTGTAGTAGAAGCAAAATGGCCCCTGGGGACACCACAGAGCATGTCCAAGTTAGTGCACACTAACTAGAGGTAGTGCACACATATTATGCCATAGTGCGCACTGACTCGCATTAGTGCGCACTACGCCGGATGAGTTAAAGTAATGGTTCTACATTCCCATTGGCTGTCTTCAAGGTGGAACGAACCAGTGGGAAACCAGAACCATACCTCCAGCTAACGAACTCCTCATAAATTGATACGTTTTAACTTTTAAGTTGCACTTTTTGTTAGTTCGCACTAACGCCGAGATAGTACGCAGTATGCCCGTTAGTGCGCACTAACTCCGTTTGTCGAAAAAAAAAAATGACACGTGAAAAAACTAAATTTTTGCACGAAGCAGCCGACCGAAGCCTGACCCGATACCTAAAAACGAAGCACATCTCTAATACTTATCGCCCGGCGTTCTTTCAAGTCCTCTACCAACATTTGCTTCCTTATATCAAGGATACGCATATTAAAGGGGGGAACTTCAACACCATCTGGGACCCTCAATTAGATGCTTCCCAAAATTGGTGTAGGGAAACGGGGAAGGGAAAGGGTCCTGCTTTCCTAGAAAGAGCTTTACCCTTGGTTGAAACCTGGCATGCTTTACACCTGGGGGAAATGCCACCTACTCCCATATTGACTATTTTCTCACCAGTTGCCACGCCTTTTCTAAGGTATATGAGCTGGCATTGAAGGCATTATGATATCTGATCATGCCCCAATGTGGGTTGATATGCATTTTCACACTACCTCGCAGTCGGCTAGAGACTGGCGGTTTCCTTTTTACTTAGCCGAAGATAGGAAGTTTCAACAATATTTAGATGAGAGATGGTCCGATTATGAAAAACTGAATCGGGAGCATAGGGCTCAACATACCCTATTCTGGTATATGGCCAATGCGGTTCTGAGGAGTGACATAATTTCCTATACTGCTCATCGCCAAACCGTTCTAAACAAACGGGTTCTGCAGCTCACTACTCAATTGCGGACAGCCAAGATACAGCTGATTTAAAGTCCCAAGCCCGAATCTGACATCACTCATGCAAGGTTAATATATATATATATATACCACAGCCCGGCCCTTTGCTCGTAGCTTTGGCAATTGGGTATTCCCCGCCAAGGATTTGGGCCACATCTGCTTTGAAAAGCGCTCACCCCGGATCAAGCCTCTGGCTGTCCGCTTCCTGGGGTACCATTCCGCCCATTGGCCCTTCTCGTAAGATCCGGCAGGACTAACATTGAGTGCTGCTTCAGGTCATATACTCTGGTGTCTCTAGTTTGCCTTCTGGTGTTCCAGTGTCTTGCTCATGTGTCTCCTGTTCCAATCTCTCTGTTCCAGCATCTCCCATTCCAGCGTCTCCTGTTCCAACGTCTCCAGTGTCTCCCGTTCCAGCATCTCCTGTGTCTCCTGTTCCAGTGTCTCCTGCTCCTTCTTCTCTCCATTCCTAGAAGTACCCTTCGGACTGATCTCATGGTACTGACCTTTGCCTGTTCCCTGACTACTCTCTGCCGCCTGACTTGACCTCTGCCTGGAACTCCCATTACTCTTGACTGCCACCTGGAACTTGACCTTCTGCTTGAACTGACCATGCCCGGATTCACCTCTGTTACTGACCCTGCCTGGCTGACCATCTGGACTGATACTCTGGCCTTGATTCTCGCTATACACTCGGACACTCTCTTCCGGCCTCCTGCGACCTCCGGACTTCCCAGTCTGAACACCAACTGTGCACCCTTGTTCATGGTGGGCACTCCTTTGAACTTTCTCTCACTAGGAGACCCTGTGATGCCCACCTAAGTCCAGGCGGCCTGGGTAACCAAGGGCTCAACCTGAGGGAACCCCGGGTTGCTATTGGCAAGGCTCCAGCTAGCCTCTGTCTCCTCCTGTGCTCCGCCTCCTGGTGGCAGGTGCTCTCCGGGTCTGACCAGAGGGCCGTAGCAATCCTGCACCAGGCCAAGGGTCCACTCCCAGTGCAACAATTTGTCGGCTTGACAGGTTCTTATGCTTGGATTGGCCACTGTTGGAAACAGGATGCTGGGCTTGATGGACCCTTGGTCTGACCCTGTATGGCAGGTTCTTATGTTCTTATGGCTTGTTACCTATGGATGTGTCTATTTTATCACTTGTGACATTCTATGTATTTATCTTATGAAATAGACTCGCCGTGCACACATGCACACTGAATTTAAGTGGACAGGCAAATCCAATGTCTAACATGTAAATTGGGGGATTTTAAAAGTGGGATGCGCCATCTTTCCCAGTTTTATGCGCTTATCCCCTTTTCTCCCAATAAAGAGTTAAGTCCCCCAAATCTACTAATTGATGCATGGGCTGGGGTTTTAAAATACTCTTTTGAATATTTAATTGGAAAGAAGCTAACATATCTAAGCATAAGCATCTAAAAGAAAAGGAAACAATTAAAATCACCCCCTCTGTTAAGCCTGTCGGTCACAGACGGCTGAGACCTCTCATGCTCACCTCTTTTTTCCCTGCACCATCAAGTCTGGGAAGAATGGCGGTGTCTGCTAATCTCCACCGACCTCTCCGGCGTTCCCGGGACAGCGTGGGCGCTGCTGACCACTATCTTGGACCCAGAATTACTTAGGCACATGCACGTGTGCAAGGGCCTCCTTTGAACACGTCATGGTGAGAACCTCGGGGACATCCCCTCCCGATGACGTCAATCCGCTAGTGTATTTAATCTGACCGGCCCTTGCCTTCCTTGAGTTAGCAAAGAGTTCCATCTTGCTGAATCCACCTCATTCAAGGACTTCCTGTTCCTGACTTTGGTTGTGGCATCTAACGCTCTGAGAACCCGCTCCTTGGGGGCTCCCCTACGTCATAAGAACATAAGAACATAAGAAAATGCCATACTGGGTCAGACCAAGGGTCCATCAAGCCCAGCATCCTGTTTCCAACAGTGGCCAATCCAGGCCATAAGAACCTGGCAAGTACCCAAAAACTAAGTCTATTCCATGTAACCATTGCTAATGGCAGTGGCTATTCTCTAAGTGAACTTAATAGCAGGTAATGGACTTCTCCTCCAAGAACTTATCCAATCCTTTTTTAAACACAGCTATACTAACTGCACGAACCACATTCTCTGGCAACAAATTCCAGAGTCTGCTCCTCGAAGGGCCTACCTGCTTGACCGCTACCAGACCTGCTTCTCAGGTCTTCCTCTTTTCTGGAACCATCTCTTGTGAGTACCTCTATTGACTTCTACTGTATTGAGGAATTCCCGCGGTGTACCCCGACCCTCGGGCCACTACCGCTTCCTTCAGTAGAAGTTATTCAGCTTTCCTGCACTGCAGAGTATCGACGTACCAACTACAGGAGCCACTTCCGGTTCCGGCATCTCACCAGCTCTTCAACATCTACTGTACAGGGGGCCCCGAGCCTCGGGCCACCACCGGATCTGTATTCCTGAAGTGCCTATATTCGTCAGAGGGGATCCCCACTGTACCCCACTCCACGGGTCACTACCGGATCTTCTCATCTGTGCTCTCACTCTGGGTATTCCCCAATTGCCCAGGTCTGTATTATTACATCTACAACTCTGTGTACATTACTTTTTCCTTCCTTCTTAATAAAGTCTCTACCTCTAGCTGTGTTCCATGCCACTGAGACTATGCCTGCTGACGGTGAGGCTCACAGGACTCCTCCCTGTGGGCAAAGACACCTCTCATCTCAGCCCAAGAGTTCACATTCTTACAAAAACATAACAGATTGCTATCTCCATGGACCCAGCTCAGCTCTCAGCCATCCAGGCCACCTCTGGCCTGGCCCAGCATCTGATTGAACAGCAAAGGACATTAGAGACTTTGACCAACACCTTCAATCAGCTAAATTCTCAACTGAATGCTGCATCTTTGTCTCTTACAGTGGTATAAATAGAGACCGACATATTGATGTTCTATATAAGGCTTAGGCTTGTTCTCTCTCTCTGATGTCATGTGCAATAAAAATTCTTTACTCCGGTAACATGCCCATGGTGTATTAATCAACACATGAAGTGAAAAATAGCACAGGTTTGATAAATTTATCACGCCTTGTGGAAATTACCTATGTGATGTGGGAGTGGGGTAATTAGCCTAACCATGCCATTTTTTTTATCGTGGGCACTTTTCTGTTATATTTATAGCATTTTGATAAATCTATGCCAAGGATACAAAAGCAGATGAACAAAAATTAATCAAGCATTTAATAATGTTTAAAATGTCTTCAAGCAAGGCCAAATTACTTTATGTATATCAATAATTAAGGCCGAATTTTCAAAGCTCTATGCGTGTAAATCCAGTGGATTTACACACATGGGAGTGGGGGGTTACACGCACCGGCCTTATTTTATAAAGGCCAGTGACGCATAAAACCCCGGGATGCGTCCAAGTCCCAGGACTTCAAAAAAGGGGCGGGGTGGTCCAAGGGCTGGGCCAGAGGCCTCTGGCACAGCAGCCATTTGCCACTCTGTTGGAGGTTCGCATACCGGCAAGCTGCTGGCACGTACAACTTGCGCCTACCCAGAGGCAGGCACAAAAGGTAGGATAGAGGTTGGGGGGGGAGTTAGAATAGGGCTAGTGGATGGAAGGATAGAGAAAGGGGTGGGAAGGATAGAGTAGGGGGAAGGGAATGGGTGAAGGCTACGAGAGTTGGCGCACGCAGGGTGCAATATTGTGCACCCCCTTGTGCGCGCTGACCTCCGATTTTATAACATGCGCACACCTGCATGCTCATGTTATAAAATTGGGTGTGCATGTGTGCACACTTGGTAGCGCGCGCACATGTACGCTCACGCGCTTCTTTAAAATCTACCCCTTAATGAGCTATAATATATGAGAAAGAATCCTCATACAAGCTAGCTTCAAGCCAATGGAATAAAGCCTTTTCTAAGCATATTATTTCAAGCTTCAAGTCCAGAGATTATAATGATTTTTTAAATATAATTTTCAATGTTTTAAAACCAATTGTACTTCCCTTATGTAGCAACAAATGATCCATTCTTCAATATCCATGCCTCATGCAAACATTTAACCCTTGCAACCTCTCCTTTTACTTTTCTTCTAATTTCCTCATTCTATCATAGTCTCCATTTTTAGCATAATGCTACTGCAATAGTTTTACTTAATGTCCTTCCTCCAGTGACTATGTCAAACTTGATTGCATTATGATCATTATTGCTTAGTAGCATCACCACAGCAACCACTTGTACCAGCCTGTGTATTGCACTGACTAGATCTAAAGTAGTTGCCCCTCTCGGTTCTAGGACGAGATGCTTCATGAAGCAGTTATTTATGGCATCAATAAATGTAAACTCTCTAGCATGTCCCAAGGAGAAATACCGAAGTAATTGAAATTTCCCTTTATTATTGTGTTGCCAAATTTATTTTCTTTTTTAATTTCAGCTCGCATTTCAGTATGTTTCTCATTGTGGCCAGTTGGCCAGTAATATATACCCACTGCTATACTCTTACCCATCACATATTAGGGATGTGAATCGTTTTTTGACGATTTTAAAAAATCGTCAGATATTTTTTAAATCGTCAAAAATCGTTAAAGGTCGTGATACAATAGAAATTCCCCCGATTTATCGTGAAAAATCGTAAATCGGGGGAGGGCGGGGAAAACCGGCACACCAAAACAACCCCTAAACCCACCCGACCCTATAAAATTAATCCCTTACCTTCCCCCACCCTCCCGAACCCCTCCAAAACTTTTTTACGAGTACCTGGTGGTCCAGTGGGGGCGCGGGGACCAATCTCCCGCTCTCAGTCCATCGGCGCCATTTTGGCTGCCACTCAAAAATGGTGCCGATGGCCCGATAAAAAAAAACCCACCCGACCCTTTAAAAACAACACCTTAGCTTCCCCCACCCTCCCGATCCCCCCAAAACATTTTAAAATTACCTGGTGGTCTAGTGGTGGTCCCGGGAGCGATCTCCTGTTCTCGGGCCATCAGCTGCCACTCATAAAGATGGCGCCGATGGCCTTTTGCCCTTACCATATGACAGGGTATCCATGCCATTGGCCGGTCCCTGTCACATGGTAGGAGCACTGGCTGGCCGGCGCCATCTTTAAAGATGGCCGCCACCATCATAAAGATGGCCACCGCCGTATTTAAAGATGGCCGTAGCCATCGTAAAGATGGCGCCAGCCATCCAGTGCTCCTACCATGTGACAGGAGCCGGCCAATGGCACGGATACCCTGTCACATGGTAAGGACAAAGGGCCATCGGCGCCATCTTTATGAGTGGCAGCCGACGGCCCGAGAACGGGAGATCGCTCCCGGGACCACCACTAGACCACCAGGTAATTTTAAAATGTTTTGGGGGGCTTGGGAGGGTGGGGGAAGCTAAGGGGTCGTTTTTAAAGGGTCTGGTGGGGGGTTTTTTTATCGGGCCATCGGCGCCATTTTTGAGTGGCAGCCAAAATGGCGCCGATGGCCCGAGAGCAGGAGATCAGTCCCCGTGACCCCACTGGACCACCAGGTAATCGTAAAAAGTTTTGGGGGGATTCGGGAGGGTGGGGAAAGGTAAGAGGTCAATTTTAAGGGGTCGGGCCTTACTAAAAAAAAAATAACGATGTGAATCGGAACCTATTCCGATTCACATCACCTCCGATCAGATTTTTTTCCCCCTCTAGCCGAACCCGATCGTTAAGACAATCGGGCACATGATTCACATCCTTATCACATATAGAATTTCTATGCATAAAGGGGTAGATTTTTAAAAAGAAAGCGTGATCGCTTACTTTTGTTTGCGCAGCAGGCGCAAACAAAAGTACGCAGGATTTTATAAGATACGCGCATAGCCGCGCGTTTCCTCTAAAATCCTGTTATACGCGCCGAGCCGCGCAGCCTGCCTCCGTTCCCTCCGAGGCCGCTCCGAAATCGGAGCGGCCTCAGAGGGAACTTCCTTTCGCCCTCCCCTCACCTTCCCCTCCCTTCCCCTACCTAACCCCCCCAGCCCTATCTAAACCCCCCCTTACCTTTGTCCCTAGATTTACGCCTGCGAGAAGCAGACTTAAATCTACGCGCGCCAGCGGACTGCTGGCGCGCCATCTTCCGACCCGGGCGCTGGTCCGGAGGCCTGGACCACGCCCCTGGGCTGGCGCCACGCCCCTGGTCCCGCCCTGCCCCCGAAACGCCGCATCATCCGGTCCCGCCCCCGACACGCCCCCTTGGAAAAACCCCGGGACCTGCGCGCGCCGATCCGGGCGGATTTATGCGAGCAGGGCTTTTAAAATCCGCCCGAAAGATACCACAGTACATTTTGGGCCAAATTTTAAAAGATGCGCGTCGGCGTAGATTTGTTCATGTAACCCAGTGCAAACAAATCTACGCCCGATTTTATAACAGGGTTGGTGAGTGCAAGGGATGCACAATTGTGCAACTTGCACGCGTCGAGCCGCGCAGCCTTCCTCCGTTCCCTCCAAGGCCGTTCCGAAATCAGAGCGGCCTCGGAGGGAACGTTCCTTCTGCCTCCCCCCACCTTCCCCTTCCTAACTCGCTCCCCCCAGCCCTATCTAAAAAAAACCCCATACCTTTGTTGAAGAACTTATGCGCGCCGACTGCCCCGCGATCCCGGGCACAGCGGCAAATGGCCGCTGTGCCTGGAGGCTCCAGCCACACCCATGCCCCACCCCAGGACCACCTAGGACCGCCCATGCCCTGCTCCTTTTTGCAAGCCCCGGGACATACGCGCGTCCCAGGGCTTGCATGCGCAGGGGCAGCTTGGGGCAGCTTTTCGAGGGTTATGCGCATATCTTACGCGTGTAACCCTTTGTAAATCTACCCCTTTGTTTTCTATAGGATTTTTATCATGCTTTACTCTATGTCATCTGTTAGGATTTGTAGGTAAGTGGGCCCTGGGCTAAGGTGAGAGATGGTACCGCCCACAGGGAGGAGACTTGTGAGCCTTACCATTGGGAGGTGAGGTCTCAGCAGACATCAGACACAGCTGTGGAATAGAGTCTTTATTAGAAAAATAGAAAGGCACTGCCCGTGAAGTGGGGAGTGCAGGAGAAAGTCTCAGAGTCTGTGCGGTGGGGTATACCCAAGGGGGAATACCTCTGTAGTGAAGATATGCAGTGGTCTGCAGAGCGGGGTACACCGATGAGGCTCATCAATAGAGATGATACGATAGTGATCCATGAAGCAGGGCACACCAGTGAGGGGTCCTCAGAGGAGATGATACTGTAGTGGCCCACAGCACGGGATACATCGATGAAGGTTCCACACTAGAGATGATACAGTAGTGGTCCGTAGAGCAGAGGTACTCACAGTAGCGAAGGTTCCAAGAGAAGCCCCAGGAAATGGGGCGACAGCTGTCCAAGGTAAAAGGCTCTACGAGGAGGGGATAGCCAGAGAAGAGGAAGGGCCCCCGAGGAGCAGTTACCCAGAGCATCTCACACCAAAGGAGTAGGAACTAGAACGGGAAGTCTGTAGTGAGCGGAGCGGATTCAGCAATGAGGGAACTCATTGTCAAGTCATAGGTAGGCAGGACCAGCCAGCTTAAATGTCCTGGAAGGCTGAAGTCATCCAGAGGGAATGCCCCCAAGGTTCCCACCATGACGTGCTTAAGACTGGCCCATGCATGCGCGTGCATGCCTAGGGGATTCCGAGGGCAAGATAGTGGTCGGCAGCGTCCACAGCATCCAGGGAGGCCTGGGAACGGTGGTCAGGCCAGCGATAGCTGGCGGAGGCTGCAAGTCTTCACAGCGGAGTCAAAGCTGCAAAGAAGGAAATGAGCAACAGCAGTCGCCGTCGTCTGCGACCGACAAGAGTAACACCATCTTTTTTATATAGTGCCACCCCTCCATCAATTTGATCTGCCATATCACTATAATATAATTTGTACCTTGGTATCATAGTGTTCCATTGGTTATCCTCCTTCCACCATGTCTCTGAAATGACTATAATGTCTATATCCTCATATAATGCTATACATTCCAACACACCACAATCTTACCACTCAGACTTCTGGCATTCTCAAACAATCAATTTAAAGTATGTTTTTTTTATTTGTACTTTCATTTCTGTTTGTATTCAAAACTTGCATGTTAGCAAGTGATAAAGGCAGTTTTGAGTCATTCACATCTGGGTGTTCTTTGTCTATGTCTGCATTGGCTACTTCAGCCTTAAATACAACCTTCCTACTGGGATATTGTAGCTTTTCTGACTTGAAATTATCTTTGGAAGATACATCCATCCAACCTATATTCTTCTGAGCAAATGTCAACTTTCTCCCTAGTTTAAAAGCTGCTCTATCTCCTTTTGAAATGTTAGCACCAGCAGCCTGGTTCCACTCTGGTTAAGGTGGAGTCCATCCAATCAGAAGAGGCTCCCCCTTCCCCAGATGGTTCCTCAGTTCCTAACAAATATTAAACCCTGTTTCCTACAACATCATGTCATCCATGCATTGAGACTCTGGAGCTCAGCCTTCCAATGGCTGAGCTCCAGATCTGCATGTGTTATGGGGATAATTTTTGAGACTGCAACCCTGGAGTTTCTGGATTTTAAATGGTCAGGTGTAAAGAAAATAAAGACTTCATCTTGCTTAGAAATTAGACATTTGCAGGGGAATCTCAGAACAAAGGAAAACCCCAAAGCAATAGCCTCCTGGCGAAAACCCAGAAAGGATTTCCACCTAAGCTGTGTGGACGCAGCTAAGTCTGGAAACACTTTAAGATCTTTCCCCAGGTAACTGATGGGGAACTTAGCAAAATATTTTTTCATAACAAGATTTATATCATTTATTGATGAAAACGTTGCAAGTAAAGTGCCCCTATCAATAACCTGTGCTGAAGAGTCCTCGAGAAAATTAGTTAAATCACCTTGAAACATTTGATCTACTTCTTGTGGTATCACATTTCTAGGTTTAGGTAAAAAATAGCAGTTGATAACTACAGGAGATTCCTCTAATCCAAAACCAAGACATTCAATAAGAAATTTTTTAAAAGAAATTAGGGGAAGTTCCCCAATTATTCTGGGGAAGTTAAGAAACCTTAAGTTTAAATGCTTGGAATTGTTTTCAAGGATTTCAATCCTCTTTGCCATATTATCACTATCCTTAGCAACTGCTAATTGAAAATTTTGATTTTTCTTATCATTCAATTCTAAAAATTTAATTCTATCAATAGAATCTTTAATTTGTTTTTGAGTTTGGAGAAACTCTCTTTGGTGTCCAGTACTCATTGCATCCACTTTATTCTCCAACCCTTTAATATTATTAAGCATTCCGGCCATCATCTCCCATAAAGTGTCTAAAGTAACCACCACAGGGCAGTTTAATGGGATAGGGGGTGTCCCGTTGGTCAGCTGAGTCTCCAACCCTTTGTGGGGGGACAACAATTCCATTCCTCCTTCTGCTCCTTCAATACCCACAGCTTCTTGAGAGTCCAGTTCTTTAATACAGGTATCATGGGTTCCAGCTGCAAAGCTGGAAGCAATGATCTCTACAGAAGCTTCTCCAGAAATCCCATTTCCGTTCTCTGCGAAGGTGGCAGTCCTATATTAGGACTAAGGGAGGCCTCCTCTGCAGGTACTGCCAGTCCTCCCTGACTGACAGGCACACCAGGCTCCTCGGTTCCTGCCTTATTTAATGCGGGTGAGACCATGAAGCGGCTTATCTCTGGTTGTATTGGGGAAGGTAAAGGGAGAGAGGGGAACACCCTCACCTTTCCTTTCCTCTTCGGAGGCATATTTTAATAAAGCAACAGTTACCAGAGAGATTTAAGCAACTTCCTCTTTCTGTAATGCCAGAATAATATCCCACAAAGTTGACCCGTAGATAGAGCCAGACAAGAGAGACTGAAAACTCTTTACCTCAATAATCCGTCAAAGATGGTCTCAGGCGGATCCAGGCAAAGCCAGGCAAAGCCTGACATGCCGCGCGCCCCTTAGGCTTGGGCAAGCGTGCCGGCGTCTGCTGCGCACCTCTCACAGCCCGATTTTATAGGGCTTCCTGTTTCCTCTCGCGGGGTCCGCCCCTGACATCACCAAACCCAGCTGTAGGATCACCATCGGGTTTCAGCCAGCAGCCGCATGCCCCGGATTCCTTCAGCTGTGGGCAGCAAGATGGTCTCTCTCCCTCCTCTTTTCTTACTCTCTCTTTGGGTGAGTTTCCTCACTCCGAAGGTCATCAAATCTTCACAAGAGAGCACTGTTCTGTTCGTACGTCTCACTTTGAATGTCAAAGTGGCCCCTAACCCCTACACTAATACATAAACCTCACCTCAAGTTACTAGGTGGGCCTCCCATAGATGTATAAATACCCATCTAGCATGAAGCCATTACGGGTAGGTGCTCACACTCTCTCTCTCTCACTCGCTCTCTGAAATACATCAATTCTGGCACTGATCACAAAGTGTACTAAGATAGCACTTCACATAGGTATTAGCATAAACTGCCTATTGTCATAAAACACACCCCTTTTCCTATCACATGCAAATTTAGTGCATTTTGATAAATCCAGGCCTCAGAAAATTAATCCAAAAGACACACAATTCTTAACAATTGCATATACTAGCCTTAAAAACTAAAACACAATATAAGCATCCAATAATAGTTTAACACATTAATAATTTTTTTTTTTAAGATTTTATGCATTCTTTCCCAACAAGTTCAACTTACCAGCAGCAGATGAACATTCTGTGGTGCAATTTTCTAAAGGAACATTTCTGTGAGTATTTTAACCACAGAAGTTCCTTTGGAAATTACTCTCAGAAATATAAGATTGATATACTATGAGGGCAATTTTATCACAGCCCACTTAGGGCTGAAGTCCATGTGTAGAAAGTTCATGTAGACTTCAGTCTGAGTTTTCATTATGGACTTACATGTGGAAGTCTGCTTTGAAAATGAGCTGGCATGTATGAATCCCAATACAATATGCACACACATATTTACACCTGCTAGGGAGCAGACATCAATGTGTATGCATAAATATATGTGCATTATTTCCAAAATCTCAAAGCATCTGAGGACATGGTTTCCCCTAGGGATGTGAATCGTTTTTTGACGATTTAAAATATCGTCCGATATATTTTAAATCGTCAAAAAATCGTTAGGGCCACGATACAATACCAATTCCCCCGATTTATCGTTAAAAAATTGTAAATCGGGGGAAGGGGGAGGGCAGGAAAACCGGCACACTAAAACCCCCTAAAACCCACCCCCGACCCTTTAAATTAAATCCCCCCCCCTCCCAACCCCCCCCCCAATGCTTTAAATTACCTGGGGATCCGGCGGTGGTCCAGAACGGCGGCGGTCCGGAACGGCCCCCTCAATAGAATCATGTTGTCTTCAGCCGGTGCCATTTTTCAAAATGGCCGCCGCAAAATGGCGGCGGCCATAGACAAAAACGATTCGACGCAGGAGGTCGTTCCGGACCCCCGCTGCACTTTTGGCAAGTCTTGTGGGGGTCAGGAGGCCCCCCCAAGCTGGCCAAAATTTTCCTGGGAGTCCAGCGGGGTTCCGGGAGCGATTTCTTGCCACGAATCGTTTTCGTATGGAAAATGGCGCCGGCAGGAGATCGACTGCAGGAGGTCATTCAGCCGCTGAATGGCGCCGGCAGGAGATCGACTGCAGGAGGTCGTTCAGCCGCTGAACGACCTCCTGCAGTCGATCTCCTGCCGGCGCCATTTTCCGTACGAAAACGATTCGCGGCAAGAAATCGCTCCCGGAACCCCGCTGGACTCCCAGGAAAATTTTGGCCAGCTTGGGGGGGCCTCCTGACCCCCACAAGACTTGCCAAAAGTCCAGCGGGGGTCCGGAACGACCTCCTGCGTCGAATCGTTTTTGTCTATGGCCGCCGCCATTTTGCGGCGGCCATTTTGAAAAATGGCGCCGGCTGAAGACAACACGATTCTATTGAGGGGGCCGTTCCGGACCGCCACCGTTCTAGACCACTGCCGGATCCCCAGGTAATTTAAAGCATTTGGGGAGGGGGTTCGGGAGGGTGGGGGATTTAATTTAAAGGGTCGGGGTGGGATTTTAGGGGGGTTTAGTGTGCCGGCTCACGATTTTAACGATTTTTCACGATAGTTTACACACCCAAACGGCAACAATACGATTCCCTCCCCCTCCCAGCCGAAATCGATCGTTAAGACGATCGAGGACACGATTCACATCTCTAGTTTCCCCTCCCCTACTCTGCCTCTGGAAACACCCCTTTCTAATACGAACAAAAGTACACATGAAATAGCTTTTTTTACATGTATGATCCCCACACCCAGGCAATTTTCAAAAGCCCAATTCTGCACGTTAAACCTTTGGAAAAATCAGCTCTATAATTTAAATGTAAATAACAAAATCACATTTAAAGTTGTTGCACTTTCTAGGTATGAGAATATTCATGGAATTTTAAAAAATCTGATAAAGAAATATATTTACCTGATTCGGTAGTGCCTAAATTGGTTGATGATCCTATTATAAAAAAAGAAATAATTTGCTATTTTTTAATTCTCAACAAACATCAAAAGATAAGGATAGAAACACTGAGTGGTAGATTTTAAAATGTGCTCATGGGCGTACAAGTGTGTGCGCTATCCGGCGCGCACACATGTATGCCCGATTTTATAACATACTTGCGCAGGCGCACGCATGTTATAAAATTGGGTGTCAACGCGCGCAAGGGGGTGCACAATTGTGCACATTGCGCGTGCCGAGCCACGCTGCCTTCCCTTATACCCTGCCCCCTAGCCTGGCCTTCCTACCCCTTCCCCTAACCTTTCCTCCCCCTAGCCCTACTCTAAACCTCCCCCCCCCAACCTTTGTCTTACCTTTTGCGCCTGCCTCTGGGCAGGCGCAAGTTGTGCGCACCAGCAGCCTGCCGGCACGCGATGCTCCAACACAGTGGCAATGGTTGCTGTGTAGGAGGCCTCTGGCCCCACCCCCGCCCCAACCCCAGACCGCCCCTTTAGTAAAGCCCCGGGACTTACACGCATCCCAGGGATTTACGTGCATCGCTGGGCCTTTTTAAAATAGGCCTGGCGCGCGTACCCCCCCTACGCATGTATATCCAGAGGATGTACACACGTAGAGTTTTTAAAATCCGGCCCTGAATATCTACCAGATAATGACTACCAGGCCATCTATTCTTCTTATCTTCTTTACATGCTGCAATACTAAATATCTCCATCTTATATGGTATTACCTCACTTGTTGTTAATCCTCTGTGCTTATCCCAACTTTCATGAATATCATTTTTGCTTCCAAGATGCCTACTGGGTGGCTCTTTAGATCAGCAATCTAACCATAAAGAAGTATTTCAACAGCCTGTTACTAGTGTATCTATCACATTTCAGCCTCTTACCATAACCCTTTCTTATAGAGCTTCATTTTCACTGAAAAATATTTGCCCATTGTGCTTTATTTAGAGTTTAAAAAGGTTAATGAATCTAAAGTATCATCACTCTCCCTGCTCTTCTCTGGCACATATTTTTAATTAGGTTCTAATTACTCATCTCCTAGGTTGATTTAAAGCAAGTTCTGCACTGTTGGTGGCTCTAAAATATACTTTCTATATGTGCCCTATATCCTTTTGGATATGCAGAATCAAAATTGCGTTCAATTCTCAAGTTGAGATTTTACCAATTATTTGTTCCAAGGGATTAAGATATTTTTCTTTTGTTTATACTTTTTCTTGTGTACCCCTCTATTCCTCTAACATCACTGCTTAGTACCTCTGTTTGACAAACTTGTAATTATCAGGTAAGAATACTCCAAGAACAATATGCTTGCCTTTGACTCTTTTGCTTTTTGCAAAAGTTCCAGTTGGCAAATACTCAAATATGTCTCAGGTGCATTTATATTTTCCAGTCCCCCCCCCCTCCCCCCACCCGGGCACATCTCTAAAGACACAATTATCTCTACATCCCGTCTTCAGAATCACTTTTGGAAATACTGAGCAGAACTGGACTCAAGATTTCTTCACTGGCACTCAAAGAATAGTCCTCTTTGTTATGAATTCAATTTATTATGACCTTCTTATCAATACCCATTAAACTAATTCCTAACCTGGTTTATAATCCTCTGGAGCAACCCAAAGCTGATCAGCTTCTTTATCAAAAACCTTTGTACAATTGTGCCATAGCCTTACTCAACTGAAAAGAACTGTTCCAAAAAGCTGTATGAAGAATTTAGTAACTTTCTATGTTATGTGTTAAACTTACAAAAATTATATTAAAATTTAATTATCTAGCTACTTTCATAAACAGCATAAAATGTACAAAAATTACAACTAATCCATGGCATAAATTATATAACTTGGATGTAAAATCAGGAGTAAGTGTAGGTGCTGTTAGGAGGAGATGCTTTAGATACATTACTAGGAGAAAAGGCCATGAAAAATGATAGGGTATAATGGGTTAAACAAGTATCCTCAAATCCTGTAATTGTCCTCTGCCCATGTCTATATATACAGCCAACCCCATCAACCACTAAGGTCCCTCCATTCAGTCTCTACACTATTTAAACTCCCTCACCCCAAACTCAACACCACCATCAGTAAGCCCTTATTCCCTCCAATAATGGCACAAAATAGGATCCCCAATCCCCTAAGACATTCCAAACTGGTGCTTAGTATGTTACTGTGGAGGTTGAGTGAATGTGTGTATGTATGACTGGATGATGTAAACGTTTGCGTCTTAGTGAGACAACTGTCAAATTATCCAGTTCCAGGAAGGAGATATTAGGCCAGTCCTGGATTTCTGAGAACCCCTTCCTGATGCAGCCATGGTAAGAATGGATTGAATCAGGAACTACAAATGCCATACTGCTTTGGGATGTAAGTTAAAACTAGGACTGGACAATAAGTCTCTCTCCTGTAACTAGGTAACTTGGCAGCTCTGCAGCAGTGAGTGGAGGGCATGGATAATAGTTGTGTGTCTTTGCCTATGTTTGTGTAAACAGGGACTGTGGATGGGTCTCTGAGTGGACCTGTGTGTATCCTTCATCGGGGTGTGAATGTGCATATGAGTGAGGGTAGAGAATGTTGGTTTGTGTGTATCTATGAGTGGACTGTGGTTCTCTTTCTGAGTGAGGAGTAGAGGAGTGTAGGGGTGTGCATCCGTTTTCCACGTATTTGAAATCCGCAACTTATTTTGTCCTATCTGTTAAATACGTGGGGAGGCGAAACGCATCGCGACTCCCCACGTATTTAACAGATTTCTGTTTTATTCGGCCTCCTAAATAAAAATTTAAACCCCCCACCCTCCTGACCCCCCCAAGACTTACCAAAACTCCCTGGTGGTCCAGCGAGGAGTCCAGAAGCCATCCCTGCATTCTCACACCCTCGTTTGCTGGTTTCATCATGGCGCCGATAGCCTGTGTCACAGAGGCTACCGGTGCCATTGGTCAGCCCCTGTCACATGGTCACCGGCGCCATCTTGTGCTCCTACCATGTGACAGGGGCTGACCAATGGCACCGGTAGCCCCTGTGACATAGTATGGGCAAAGGCTATCGGCGCCATTTTGAGTCCTGGCATCGGACGGCCGGTGTGCAGGAGGTCGCTCCGGGACCTCCGTTGGACCCACAGGGACTTTTGGCCAGCTTGGGGGGGCCTCCTGATCCCCACAAGACTTGCCAAAAGTCCAGCGGGGGTCCGGGAGCGACCTCCTGCACGCCGGCCCTCTGATGCCAATACTCAAAATGGTGCCGATCGCCTTTGCCCTCACTATGTCACACATAGTGAGGGCAAAGGCGATCGGCGCCATTTTGAGTCTCAGGGCAAAGGCGATCAGCGCCATTTTGAGTCTCAGGGCAAAGGCGATCGGCGCCATTTTGAGTCCCGGCATCGGACGGCCGGCGTGCAGGAGGTCGCTCCCGGACCCCCGCTGGACTTTTGGCAAGTCTTGTGGGGGTCAGGAGGCCCCCCCAAGCTGGCCAAAAGTCCCTGTGGGTCCAATGGGGGTCCGGGAGCGACCTCCTGCACGCCGGCCGTCCGATGCCAGGACTCAAAATGGCGCAGATAGCCTTTGCCCATACTATGTCACAGGGGCTACCGGTGCCATTGGTCAGCCCCTGTCACATGGTAGGAGCACAAGATGGCGCCGGTGACCATGTGACAGGGGCTGACCAATGGCACCGGTAGCTCCTGTGACATAGGCTATCGGCGCCATGATGAAACTGGCAAACGAGGGTGTGAGAATGCAGGGATGGCTTCTGGACTCCCCACTGGACCACCAGGGAGTTTTGGTAAGTCTTGGGGGGGGTCAGGAGGGTGGGGGGTTGTAGTTAATTTTAATTGTAGCTGGGACATGAATTGAACTCGCCGTATTAACGCATCGGGGCGCCATATGGCCGAATGTAACGCATTTGCGCCCCGACGAATCCGAATCATGAATGCAACGAAAACTTTTTGGCTGCACATCCCTAGAGGAGTGTGTGCCTCTGTGAATATGGGTATAGTGCTGAGTGGGGGGCTGGGTATTTGTGTGTCTGTGAATGAGGACTGTTTGGTTTGTTTCTGATAGATGTCTGTATATGTGTGTAGTGGTGGTGGTGGGGGGGGGGGGGGTACAGTGTGTGTGTGTGTGTGTGTGAGTGCATGCCCCATGCTTTTTTACTTGCTTTGCACTCTTCCATTTTCTCCCCTCTTCCTCACATACCATTTCCCTGCTCCCCCTCCTCTCTCCCTTCCCTATGCTTCCTTTCTGTCAGCTATTCACTCATTCTCCCTTCCTGTGCACTCACCCTCCTCCCCACTCATGTCTTCTCTCCTCCCCACCCCTCCAGACATACACTCCCTTCCGCTCCTCTCATACTCTTCCCTTCTGCTCACTCCTTTTCCCCTCACTTCACTGGGGTTTCCTCTTCTGCTGGACCCTTTGATCATTGCCACCTTCTGCCATGCTGGACTCCTACTACTACTATTACTACTGGTAGGGGATGAGTGGGAACAGTGTAGGTGCTGTGTGGGGATGAGTAAGAACACTGTGGGTACTGGTGGGTGCTGTGTGGAGTGTATGTGATTGGATGAAATGGGCATGAGTGGTCTTCATGGATATGAGTGTATATGTGTGTGTGTGTGTGTGTGTGTGTGTGTGTGTGTGTGTGTGTGGCATATTCTTTCCCACTCACCTCTTTTAGTATAGTCTTGTCCCTCTCTGTTTCTCTCTCATTTCACCTCCCTCTTTTGTCCTCTTTTGTTCTCAATATCCCCTTCTACTTTCTTCCCCTTTCATCTCACTCACACTCCCCTTTGCCTACCTTCTGGGCTTCCCTGCTATCCCTTCTCAGATACCCCCTTGCCTTCCCTATCCCCTCTCACTCACAACCCTTTCCTTTCCACTATCCTCCCCTCCCCCCCCCCCGGACTCACCCCAGAGCTCCTTGAATCTTCTTCCTTTTGCTGGCAGGGTTGGGTACTTCATCAGCACCTTAGTTACCAGGCCACCTTGTGAAATCACATTCCTCCTGCCCTTTCTCTGCTCTTTGGCTGCTCACAGGATGGGATCTCCGCCTGGTAGTCTCACAGTTTTATCCCCTCTTTGCCAGCTGGCAGGATGGGCTTTGCCAGTGGCCGTGGCTCTCTCCATTATTCAGATGCCAGTGGGATGGACTCCACCAGTGACCACATGTCTGTCTGTGCTGTTTGCGCTTCTATGGCCCGACTTTCTATACCATCTCCTGGCCTTTGCGCATAGGCTATCATTACACCATGATTCCATGAATGACTGGCACTGGCCTATTATTATATAGGATAATTGCTAGAATAATATTGATATCAAATTTAAACTGTAATATGCTACATTATGCATTATAAAGGAACTCCAAGAATTTGAAACAATGTGACCTATTATTTATCATTATTATTAAATTTGCTATACCACTTCAAACCAAATTAAAACTTACCTGATGCTGTAGTTCCAGGTCATATAAAAATTAGATGTTTTATATTTCAAAATTGTAATAGAAATAATAACTTTAACTTAAAAAAATTGATGATACCTTCTGAATTATGAGGAAATAAGTTTAAAAAAAGAACCAGAGTCAGAATTAAAATTACACAATATGGTGGTTGGTCCTATCAAAAGCAAAATATTTTAGGTTTAAATTTTAATTTAAAATCCCACTTTTTTGAAAAAAAACAAAGTGTCACCAAGCAAAATATGCAAAAATTGGTACTGTTTATTAATAATCTGTTAAAATACTATATAATTTAATACTGCAGTTATCAGAGTGGTTTCTGGTCCTATAAGAGAGAATTTAGATACAATGTTTAGTGAAATATTAAAAATTACTTTTAAACAATTATATATTATATTATAAATTGCAGTTTAGAAGCAATTGGATAGAACAACATATTTACCTGAGATGGTAGTTCCTGAAGTTATTAGTGAACCTACAGAAAGCAGATGGCTTAAAGTTTAGAACTTTAATCAGAAAAATTTACCTTCCAGTAATCTGATGCTCCTTCCTGCATTGTGAGCAGACAACTGATGTTTAGAAAGAAATCACAAACTGAACTGGAAATGACCCTGATATGGTTCTTGAAGTGGTTGTTCGTCCCTAGATAATGAAAGTGCTTATTTCTCACAAATTTTAATTAGAATTAATAACATTAACTTAACACAACTATGCATTACCATCTGACTTATGAGGAAACAGAGCAAGTCAGGGGGAAAAAACCCCAGCCAGCTTCAGATAAGAAAATTACCTGTTACTGTAGCACCCAGAGTGATAGTTGTTGGTGCTAACAAAAGCAGAGGATTTTTTTAAGGAAAAAATAATTTTTGAAAATGTTAATGTGTTTCCAAGTACAATATGAAGAAATCAGAAGTGTTTATAAGCAGTCTGTTAGTATGGAATATAATTTTACTGATGTTGCAGTACCTGGAATGCTTGTTGTTCCTGTAAAAAGAAAGGGCATGTTATTATTTGTATTAAAATACTAGTAGAAATACTAGTACTTCAGCCAGGTTAGAGAACATCCCAAGTGTTCTAAGGGTTAAATTATTCAGTGTGTGAAAAAATGTTAACAAATAGTGATAGCTTGCAGTTGGTTTTATGTATCTGTTCATTATATTCAGGAACATAACATTTCTGTTTCAGTGATAAATATCTCTTGGTATATAAAACTAGGAGCCAATTAAGTGTGGTTCTTTTCTGTATTCCTCCCCTCCCACTTGGCCCTGTGAAGCCACAACAGGGTCTGCCTTCCACCCCATCAAGCCCCCCCGAGGAAGCACGATAAAACCTGCCTTCCTGCCTCTCTGGCAACAAGCATCTGCGGGAAGGCCTGCCTTCCTCCCCATTCAGGTACAAGGAACCAAGGATAGCAGTGCCTACCTCATCATCCAGCCACAAGGAGACACAGAAAGCCTTCCTCCCCTTACTGTGTGGCCCCCAAGGAGCCTGCAGGATAGCCTGCCTCCCCTACCTTCCCAGTCCAAAGGAGCTGTGGGAAGGCCTGCCTCCTTCCCTTTTCAGCCCTGAGGAGGTGGGGAAGGGCAGACTCCCTTCTTAGCCATCACTGAGGATCTCCAGGAAGGTCTGCCTGTCTCTCCAACGTGATTCAGAGGAGACAAGGGGAAGCCTGTTTCTCTCCCAGTCCAGCCACGCAGAACAATGGGAAAACTTGCTTTCTTCTTTGCCTGACTCTAAAGAGCCATGAAAAGGCTTTCCTCTGTCTCTCTCTCTCTCTCTACCTCACCCTAATCAGATATAAAAAGGCCTGCCTTCCGTCCCACCCTGCCCATCCTCTTATACACTTCAGCCAGAGACCCAGTAAGTCACAGTTTACAGTGAACCATTTCATTGTTTCTTTTCAAAGAAAGTTGTATCAGTTTGCTATTTGAAAAGCAAAATAATTCCAGTCAATGGATGCCCCCCAATAATTTCATCAGGGAACAGTAGATTGGTCCAGTCATTCTCAAGTTATTAGCAAACATGCATATTTGAAGACGTACACCTCATTGTAAAAACGTAGATTAAAATCACCTGGAAACTTGAAGCACTTTCTATTTCATTATGAAATTCATGGAGCTTAGAAACAATATGACAAAGAAATGCATTTACCTGATGTAGCTCCTGAAGTAGTTACTGAACCTAAAAAAAGTATAGAGTTTACAACTTAGAATTTTTCTTCAGAAAAATACACTTTGCAATATTATGATGGTAACTTATTTATTTATTTTATTTATTTAAAAGTACTTATATACAACACCCTCCAAGGTTCTGGGTGGTTTACATAAGAACATAAGAACATAAGGAATTGCCATGCTGGGTCAGACCAAGGGTCCATCAAGCCCAGCATCCTGTTTCCAACAGAGGCCAAACCAGGCCACAAGAACCTGGCAATTACCCAAACACTAAGAAGATCCCATGCTACTGATGCAATTAATAGCAGTGGCTATTCCCTAAGTAAAATTGATTAATAGCCATTAATGGACTTCTCCTCCAAGAACTTATCCAAACCTTTCTTGAACCCAGCTACACTAACTGCACTAACCACATCCTCTGGTAACAAATTCCAGAGCTTTATTGTGCGTTGAGTGAAAAAGAATTTTCTCCGATCAGTCTTAAATGTGCTACTTGCTAACTTCATGGAATGCCCCCTAGTCCTTCTATTATTCGAAAGTGAAAATAACCGAGTCACATCTACTCGTTCAAGACCTCTCATGATCTTAAAGACCTCTATCATATCCCCCTCAGCCGTCTCTTCTCCAAGCCGAACAGCCCTAACCTCTTCAGCCTTTCCTCATAGGGAAGCTGATCCATCCCCTTTATCATTTTGGTTGCCCTTCTCTGTACCTTCTCCATCACAACTATATCTTTTTTGAGATGCGGCGACCAGAATTGTACACAGTATTCAAGGTGTGGTCTCACCATGGAGCGATATAAGGGCATTATGACATTTTCCGTTCTATTAACCATTCCCTTCCTAATAATTCCTAACATTCTATTTGCTTTTTTGACTGCAGCAGCACACTGAGCTGACGATTTTAAAGTATTATCCACTATGATGCCTAGATCTTTTTCCTGGGTGGTAGCTCCTAATATGGAACCTAACATCGTGTAACTACAGCAACGGTTTATTTTTCCCTATATGCAACACCTTGCACTTGTGCACATTAAATTTCATCTGCCATTTGGATGCCCAATCTTCAAGTCTTGCAAGGTCCTCCTGCAATGTAGCACAGTCTGCTTGTGATTTAACTACTCTGAATAATTTTGTATTATCTGCAAATTTGATAACCTCACTCGTTGTATTCCTTTCCAGATCATTTATATATATATTGAAAAGTACCGGTCCAAGTACAGATCCCTGAGGCACTCAACTGTTTACCCTTTTCCACTGAGAAAATTAACCATTTAATCCTACTCTCTGTTTTCTATCTTTTAACCAGCTTGTAATCCACGAAAGGACATCGCCTCCTATCCCATGACTTTTTAGTTTTCGTAGAAGCCTCTCATGAGGGACTTTGTCAAATGCCTTCTGAAAATCCAAATACACTACATCTACCGGTTCACCTTTATCCACATGTTTATTAACCCCTTCAAAAAAATGAAGCAGATTTGTTAGGCAAGACTTCCCTTGGGTAAATCCGTGTTGACTGTGTTCCATTAAATCATGTCTTTCTATATGCTTTACAATTTTGTTCTTGAGAATAGTTTCCTCTATTTTTCCAGGCACTGAAGTCAGGCTCACTGGTCTATAGTTACCCGGATCGCCCCTGGAGCCTTTTTTAAATATTGGGGTTATATTGGCCACCCTCCAGTCTTCAGGTACAATGGATGATTTTAATGATAAGTTACAAATTTTAACTGATAGATCAGAAATTTCATTTTTGAGTTCCTTCAGAACCCTAGGATGTATACCATCTGGTCCAGGTGATTTGCTACTCTTTAGTTTGTCAATCTGGCCTACTACATCTTCCAGGTTCACAGTGATTTCGTTCAGTTTGTCTGACTCATCACCCCTGAAAACCATCTCCGGAACTGGTATCTCCCCAACATCCTCATTAGTAAACACGGAGGCAAAGAATTCATTCAGTCTTTCTGCAATGGCCTTTTCTTCCCTAAGAGCCCCTTTAACCCCTCTGTCATCTAATGGTCCAACCGACTCCCTCACAGGTTTCTTGCTTTGGATATATTTTTAAAAGTTTTTATTATGAGTTTTTGCTTCTATGGTCAATTTCATTTCAAATTCTCTCTTCGCCTGTCTTATCAATGTTTTACACTTAGCTTGACAATGCTTATGTTTTATCCTATTTTCTTCAGATGGATCCTTCTTCCAATTTTTGAAGGATTTTTTTTTTGGCTAAAATAGCCTCTTTCACCTCACCTTTTAACCATGATGGTAATCGTTTTGCCTTCCTTCCACCTTTCTTAATGTGCGGAATACATATGGACTGCACCTCTAGGATTGTATTTTTAAACAATGTCCATGCCTGTTGAACACTTTTAACCTTTGCAGCTGCACCTTTCAGTTTTTTTTCTAACTATTTTTCTCATTTTATCAAAGTTTCCCGTTTTAAAATTTAGTGTTAGAGCTGCAGATTTACTTATTGTCCCCCTTCCAGTTATTAGTTTAAATTTGATCATGTTATGATCACTGTTGCCAAGTGGCCCCACCACTGTTACTTCTCTCACCAAATCTTGCGTTCCACTAAGAATTAAATCTAAAATAGCAGCAGGTGATCCCAAATTTCAGAGTTATCTCCTGGACAAATGGTCTGATTATATGCTCCTGAATAAAGCGCATGAGGAAGATCCATCTTTGTTTTGGTACACGGCCAAGGCCGTCCTCCGTGGGGATATTATATCCTATGTGGCACATAGGCGGCGATCTATCAATGCGCAGGTCTTACAACTGACCGATCAATTACGCCGGGTAAAAACTCAACTCTTGAGTAATAATACCGGTCCCCTTCGTGAACACTATTACTCTTTGCAATGTAAGTTGAATAGTGTTTTACATTCTCGGGCTAAACGGAGTATCTTGTACTATCAATTTCAATTATACAGATATGGGAATAAGGCTGGAAAACTGATGTCTAATCTGATCAGAACCTCTAAGGGGGCGCGATATGTGGCGGGTTTGAAGAATGCGTCCGGTCAGGTTGAAAGCCGTACTCCGACTATTTTAACTCTTTTTCGGGATTACTATAGTCAGTTATATAGTGCAGGGGACTGGAATGAGGACAAATGCTCCAGGTTCTGTGAAGCTGTAGCCCTTCCGGAGCTTACTCAAGAGCAGAGGCAGATGCTTAATGCCCCTATCACGGATATGGAAATTAGGGGAGGTATCCTGCATTCCAAACGTTTGAAAGCCCCCGGACCGGATGGCTTTACGGCTGAATTTTATCTTTGTGTGATTGATAAAGTTAGTGGCCCTATGAAGGCTTTTTTTATGGATATAATTACAAAAGGCGGATACCCACCGCAGATGAACAAGGCCCATATCACTATGATTGCAAAGCCAGGGAGGGATCCCCAGCGAGTTGAGTCGTATCGGCCGATCTCCCTGATCAACTATGATCAGAAGTTGTTGGCTAAGATTTTGGCAGATAGACTGGCAGGCGTCCTCCCCGATTTGGTAGGGAACCATCAGGTGGGGTTCGTACGAAAACACTACATTCTTTCTAATGTTCGGAAAATTCTTGCGGCCCTTGAACTGGGACATCACTTGCAGACCCCGTCCATTACAATCAGCTTCGACGCGGAAAAGGCGTTTGATCGGGTGGAGTGGCCATACCTGTTTTATGTTCTCCGCCGTATGGGATTTGACGGGTTCTTTCTCCGGGCGGTGCAGATGCTCTATACAGATCCTCAGGCTGCCATATTGGCTAATGGGGGATGTTCGGATACTTTCCCTATTAGGCGGGGAACGCGTCAGGGATGTCCCCTTTCCCCTATGTTATATGTGCTGCAATTGGAGCCCCTCCTGTTAACCATTCAAAATACGAGGGGGATCCGTGGGGTTCGGCTCCACAATACCATCTTTAAATGTGTGGCGTTTGCCGATGATCTGTTGGTGTACTTAACGGACCCTCAGGCCTCGCTTTCCCTCTTATTAGACGTCATGGGAAACTTTGGGGAATTTTCAGGACTGCGTATTAATTGGGGGAAGTCCATGGCGCTTGCTGGCCCGGGGTCGGTACGAGAGACCTGGCCTGGTTCGTTTCCTTTGCAATGGGCTTCCCCTACGCTTCGATACTTGGGTATTACTATATCGGCGAACCCAGTCACTGTTTATTCGGATAATATCCCCCCGCTCATTCAGATGACGTTGGATCTATTGCAACGTTGGGGGCAGTTGCCTTTGTCCCTTATTGGCCGGGTAAATCTATATAAAATGGTGATTCTACCCAAGTGGCTCTACGTTTTGCAAAATCTACCGGTCCATCTTGCTCGTTTGGATAGGAGAACGTTGGATAGAGCCCTAGGACGTTTTCTTTGGAAGGGAGGTAGGGCTCGCCTGCCCTTATCGTGGCTGAAGAGGCGTTGGGGAGATGGGGGGTTAGGGGTCCCAGACTTGCAGCTATACAATCTGGCATGTAACGCCCGTATTCTCCGGGACTGGCTGCTAGATGAGACGGTTTTTACGTCATTGGAGGCGGACAGGGCAAGTACTTACCCTATTGCCCTCCCTTGTGCATTGCAGTTGGAGCGGCGTAGTTTACCATATGTGTTCACCAACTCCGTTTTGGTTGCGCCCCTTCGACAAACGTGGGAGACACTTACTAAAAAATTACATTTACCCCGAATGTGTGCTTATTTAATATCTGTTGTGGGGAATCCCGACTTTTCTCCGGGCATTCAATCAAGAGCTTTCAGGAGATGGTATCAGATGGGGGTCACCTACTTGGGGCACCTTTATCATTCCGAAGGGCGTCGATTTACCTGGCCGGAATTCCGGGAATTATATGGTATGGCGAGTAAAGATGTTTTTTCCTATATGCAATTAGACCATTACATTAAATCTATGCCGCCAGCTTTTCTACAATTACGGGTCTTTCAGCGGGTGGAGGAGTTTCTGCACCTGTCCCAGCTTAAAGCCCCATCCCTTTCTATGTATTATAAATGTTTAACTAAACATGATAGTTTGGATTTCTTTGAGATCATGGCCGCCCGTTGGACTGCAGATGGGGAGTTCCGGATGTCAGCCACTGTGTTACGAACCTGTTATCGGGGGATTTCCCAGATCACGAACAACAGTGCATATCGTGAACTGCTGTTTAAATTTTTGGGCCGGGCGTATATTTCACCCCAGCGGGCATTTCAACAGCATATTGCGATTTCAGCGTGCTGTCTTCGATGCCCGGGCTGCACAGGAACGCTGACCCATGCTTTTTGGTCTTGTCCTGCGGTGTTGCGGTTTTGGTCTCGTATTGCCAAATATATAGCAGGTATTTTGGGGGTTTCTATCCCAATAGAACCCCGGTGGTTGCTGTTTGGAGCTATCCCGGAGCTGCGCCTTCGTGATTTGGGTACTCGCCTTTTTATACAAAAGGCGAGCATGGTGGGGAAGAAGGTCGTTCTGGGGCAATGGCGAGAGGTGGATCCACCCTCCTTTTGGGTGTGGCGAAATCTCTTGTTTAATATGATGTATATGGAATCTCTCTCGTCTAAGGGACCTCCACAACTGCGTAAGCGGTTCTTGGCCGTTTGGGAACCATATATACAATCGCTCCCGCACCGGGCGCGGAGCCGAGTTCTTAATGACTGATGTACGCTGACTCGACCTGCTGAAGTTTCCTGTTGCTTCACTTTTCCTGCTGCACCTGGACTAGATAAGCGCTGGTCAAGACTCCTGTGATGGACTTTCTTGGACTGGATCGACGGTGGTTAGAGGGTGGGGGGGGTGGGATTCAGGATGTGTAGGTTGATATTGTTCTGATTGTTGTCTGTATTGCTGGGGGCGGTGGCAGAGCAAACCGCGCCCAGTCAACAATGTATTGTTGTTCTGTTTTCAGAAAAATTTAATAAAATCGTTTCAACATAAATCTAAAATAGCTCCCTCTCTTGTTGGTTCCTGAACCAATTGCTCCATGAAGCAATCATTTATTACATCCAGGAACTTTATGTCTCTAGCAAGTCCTGATGTTACATTTACCCAGTCAATATTGGGGTAATTGAAATCTCTCTGCACTATCTGTACTCTGTGATATCGCTTAAGGTGCAGTACTTGCTCATTGTGGTTTCTTGGTAATTGAAATCTCCCATTATTCTGGCACTGCCAAATTGGTTTGCTTCCCTGATTTCTCTTAGCATTTCATCATCTGTCTGACCATTTTGTCCAGGTGGACGGTAGTATACTCAATAAAATACATACATAGAAATGATAAACAAATTAAGATAAAAATAAAAATACAAGGAAACAACTATATTTTCAAAATAAAAATCAGAATAATAAATGAAAATAAGATGAAATTGATCCTATACAAAGAGAAAAGCTTTCTATTTAGAATTTAAAAAGAACATGCAAAGAGAAGGATAGAAAGTGAATATGTGGCGGATAATGAATATTAGGCCCATTAGTCATCCCATCTTCCCCCTGTTCTATGTAAGACAAATTTGTCACTGTTTTTATGGTTGCAATGTAAACCAGAGTGATAATTAACTCTGTTATTTTAACTTCGGTATAGAAAAGTTATAAATAAATAAATAATAAATATTGCAATATTGTTATGCTGCTTTCCCTTAACTCCTCTGTGCTTATCCCTTGTTTTTATTAGCTGCACAAATTTGTCTCCACCATGTCTACTGGGAGGCTTTCTCTTCCAAACAGTATTCTCACCATAAAGAAGCATTTTCTAATGTTACTACAGTGTGAATCAAATTTCAGCCACATACCATATCTCCTTTTTCTAAAGCTTATTTTGTACTGAACAAACTTAGGGCCTCATTTTCTAAAGTATCTCAGGCCTGCGATACTTTAGAAGATGAGGGGCGGGGGGCCGAATCGGGGGGGCGGGCCTGCGCTAGCCGGCAGCGATCGCACCGTTGCGGTGCGATTGCTGCCGGTTTCACACCCAATAGCGCCACCATAGGAGGTGTAGCTATTAGGAGCGAAAACGGACGTGAAAAGGGCCTTACCTTTTTGCTGTTCACGGCGTCGGTGCAGAGTCGGCCCCGGTGACGCCTCAACTCCTCCTTTTCCGGGGCTGACTCTGCCCCGACTCCACCCCCATCCTGGTATCGCGTGCGAAAGGTCCCTTATCGCGTGCGAGCGGCTTGGAAAATAAGGCCCTTTGTCTTTATATCTTTATCTAAGAAACTGAATAATACAGCATATGCAGGTTAGGTAGATGTGCTTAGTGAAGGGAACAGTAGACTTATTTGTTTGGTTTATCCTTTTCACAAAAAAGCTAGGGTTGCAACAGTCCTTCCTGAATTTTATTATCAAGTTTGTTTTGTTTTTTTTTTATATTGGGACGCTGTTGAGCAGCGACCAAGATGGCCACCTAATCCTGTGGCTCTGTAAAATCTCTCAGCTAATGCTTTCTAAAACCCATTTGTTTCATGACAGTTGCTGGCTAAATATTACAGTTTCCACAATGTCTGCTCCTAAAGTTGGCAAAATTGAAGCAGCCTTCGCTGCCTCCTCAGGCTCTAAAAGAGTCAAGCAAGATCCACCCAAAACAATGGGATCGGCGGATTTAGTGCTGACAGAAGTAAAACAATTAAAAGAAATGATTCAACTTAATATTGATGCAGCATCTGCCATCCACGGAGACTTATAATCTGTGACTCAGCTGATGGCTTTCCAATCGAGATTAGATGACTTGGAATCACAAACTTCTTCGTTGCTACTCTCCACCGCCTCTCTCCCCCAAATATCATGCTCAGTAGAGAAATTACAAGAGGACTTTGAAGATCTCTCAAATCGTAACTGTCGCAACACAATCAAACCAAATTATTCCATACTCCGGCGGAATTGGATGAGTTTAGTTCATCGTTGCAGCAAGCACAAAGCATGGTTACCTGAACACTATGTTAGTTTCAGCTAAACCTTTTTCAGAGACGTTTGCAGATGATTCCTGCCAGTCTGTCATTGCTTGAAGATTTTCTTTTCTTAATTGGAGATTTCATATGTTCTTTTGATATCTCCAATAATAATGTGGCCGTGAGTACAACCAATAGGTCCTATGTAAATGGGTTTTAATCATACAGTGTTGTGTGTGTTGAGCTATGGGATTTTGTTAGGCCTCTGGCCTGCCCTGAGGCTCATTTTGTTATATGGTGCCTCTATTGGCCTTGTTCTGTATGCTAACTATTCTGAGCCTTACAATTTTTATATTTTGTCATATTTTCTCCTTTATTTTTAAGTTTATGTGTCAAGGATCTGATTTTGTAATACCAAACCTTTGTTGTTATGAAAAGGATAGGAGCTGCTGCCACTTAAAATCATTTAATTTTTTTAATTATCTACTATGGCATCATCTGTTAGTACCATCAAAGTGGTCTCACTGAATGTAAATGGTCTTTCACACCCTATTAAGCATAAGAAAGTACTTACGTACTTACAATCCCTCCATGTCAATGTGGCCTTTATTCAAGAGACACATCTTTCCTCCTCTGAACCACATAAATTGAAATATCTGTGGGTAGGGGAAAGTTCTTTACAGCCCTGCTATACACAAAAAAAGAGAAGTGGCCACTCTGTTTAATAAAAATCTGGAGGTACAGATAATTCATCACATTTCTGATTTGGATGGCCAGTAGGTGTCAGCTCAGAACATAATCAACAATGAACCTCTTAATTTTCTTAATCTATATGCCCTGAATGAGGATGAACCAGACCTTTTTCACAAACTATTTGCTCAGCTTCTGGATATAGATTCTTCAAACTACATTGTCAGAGGTGATTTTAATCAACCTTTGGATCCATTTCTAGCGAAGCAGTCAACTATCAGGACCATCATATCTAAATCTTGCAAAGCCTTATGCAGCCTTATGGATTCCTTCGGATTGAAAGATCCCTGGCGTATGATCCATCCTATAGATAAAGACTTTACCTTGTATTCTTCTCTACATTCATCATACTCAAGAATTGACTATTTTCTAATCTCCCGTTCAATGATGCTGTTATGTTCGTGGACCCTTGGGCTGGTTGGGACAGGAGATGGAATGCTGTGGAAGTCCACAGCGAATGTCCCAACCAGGAGGCGGTATGGGAGCTCGTGCTGGCTGATGCTCTGGTCTACGGTGAAGTCCTTTGCGACCAAGGACAAGACCCTCCCTGGACGGATGGACGGTGTTGGACCGGAGAGGAAGAAGAGTCTTCGCCCTGGAGACCGGCACTCCCCCGGGAGGAGCCCTTAGGAGTCCAGCCACTGGGACTTTAGGAGATTCACCCTGGAAGCCGAAGTCCCCCCAGGAAGAGCCCGTAGGGACACGGCCGCTGGGACTTAGGCGACTTCCTGATGATGCGGATGGTCCGGATGCAGGCGCCTCCTGCAGGTCGTGGTTCCGGACGGCTGGCGCCTCCAGCAGGTCGTAGGAAATCCTGAAGTCAGTCCAGGAGTCAGGGTCCGAGGATGATCCGCAGCTAGTCCAGGGGTCGGTATCCAGAGAGCGGTCCACAGCCAGTCCAGGGTCAGAGCCAGTGAGCGATCCAAAGCCAGTCCAGGGGTCAGAGCCAGAGAGCGATCCAAAGCCAGTCCGGGGGTCAGCGCCAGAGAGCGATCCAAAGCCAGTCCAGAGGTCAATACCAGAAGAATCCACAGCAAGGGGAGCAGGCAGAGGCGGGACGAAGACAACCAGGAATGCAGCAAACACAGGACAAGTCCAGGAACCTTGTTGCAAGGCACTGGAGACTCCTAGAAGCAAGATACTTAAGGCTGAAGGCGTCTGACGTCATCCCCAGCTGCTCAGCAGATTTTCCCACGCTGGCCCCTTTAAGAAAGGCTCCTCTCCGCATGTGCACGTCAGGGGCGGGGCCAGCCGTGCTGAGTCGTCGACGTCTCTCCCGGGGAAGGAGAGACATGCTGGAGGGCCTGCAGGCCCGGGGAAGACCCGAAATGGCCCGGGCCACCCCCGAGGTAGGTGGAGGACTGGGACACGGCCCGGGACCGCGACAGTACCCCCTCTCCTACGCCCCCTCCCAGGAGGCCGGGGTTTACTTGGGTGGTCGAGATGGAACTGGTGGAGGAGATTCCTGTCCAGAATATTGGAGGATGGCTCCCAGGAATTCTCCTCAGGCCCGTACCCCTCCCACGAGAGTAGGTACTCCCACCTGCGACGATGAAACCGGATATCCAAAACCTCCTTTACCGTATAAATGCCGTCTGCTTCAGCTTCGGTGGTGGTAGGCACTGGGGTTCTGTCATGGAAGGAGGAAAGCACCAACGGTTTAAGCAAGGATACGTGAAATAAATTATGTATCCTCAGCGTGGAAGGTAAACGTAGACGGTAGGATACTGCCCCTACCCGTTCCAAAACTGTGAATGGACCCACAAACTTGGGAGCTAAGCGCATGGACGGAAGCCGTAGGTGAAGATTATTGGTACTTAACCAAACTTTACTGCCTGGGAGGAAGACCGGAGCTGGCCGTCTTCGGCGGTCGGCATATTTCTTCGCTTTAGCAGAGGCAAGTTGGAGCTTCGCTTGGGTGGAAGTCCACAAGGAGTGTAGCTGCTGGGCAGTGAGCTGGGCTGCCGGAGAGGAGACTGAAAGAGACAACGGTAGAGGAGGCCTAGGGGTCTTTCCATAAACCAATTGAAATGGAGACTGGCCGGTAGCTGAATGTTTATGACGATTATATGAGAATTCGGCCCAAGGTAGGAGGGTGACCCAATCATTCTGCAAGTCCCCAACAAATGCTCGAAGAAAAGCCTTCAATGTCCGATTGGTCCGCTCAACCTGGCCATTGGCCTGTGGGTGGAAGGCTGTAGTAAGATCCAAGCGTATCCCAAATTTCCTGCACAAGGATCTCCAGTACTTAGCCGTAAACTGCGGCCCACGGTCGGAAGAGATATGCAATGGTAAACCATGGAAATGAAATACATGCTGGGTAAAGAGGTTGGCCAGTTCCAGCGCCAAGGGTAGCTTGGTGAGGGGCACAAAGTGAGCCATCTTAGAAAAGCGATCGACCGTCACCCAGATTACAGTCTTTCCATCAGAAACAGGCAAATCCACAATAAAGTCAGTGGAGAGGTGCGTCCACGGTTCCGTAGGAGTGGGCAGTGGCTGCAAAGGTCCCCATGGGTGTCCAGGAAATGGCTTGTGTTGAGCACAGTTGGGACATGACTGGACATACTGTTGTATGTCCTCCTTTACACGAGGCCACCAGTAAAATTCGGTCAGGAGTTCCAGAGTCCGGTTAATCCCTGGATGGCCGGCGGTCAGGGAATCGTGAGCCCAGGCTAAGACCTTCCTTCGAGATTGTGTAGGAACCACCGTCTTACCCGCTGGAGCCACTTCCGCAGCTGCTATCAAGACCCTGGCGGGATCCAGGATGTATTGAGGCGGATTAAGCGCATCTTCGGGTTCCGATGTCCGAGAGAGCGCATCCGCTCGTATGTTCTTTGCTGCTGGTCGGTATCGAAGGGAAAAGTTAAAGCGACTGAAAAAGAGAGCCCATCTTGCCTGACGCGGATTGAGGCGTTGAGCCCGACACAAGTACTCGAGATTTTTGTGGTCGGTGTAAACGATGACCGAATGCTGCGCTCCCTCCAGCCACTGGCGCCACTCCTCAAAAGCCAGCTTAATTGCCAGTAACTCCTTGTCTCCAATGCCATAGTTCCTTTCAGCTGGGGAAAATTTTCGAGAGTAGAATGAACAGGGCAGAAGCTTACCCTTGGTCGATAGTTGGCTCAGGACTGCCCCCACAGCAGTATCCGAAGCATCCACTTCGAAAATGAACTGACGCTGGGGGTCAGGATGGTGCAGGCAGGTGTCCTGGAGGAATGCTTCTTTTAAGTCATGAAAGGCTTGTATGGCCGTAGTCGGCCAATTTTTGGCATCGACCCCCTTCTTGGTGAGCGCAGTTAGAGGAGCCACCTTCTGAGAGTAGTGCGGAATGAATTGTCGGTAAAAGTTGGTGAACCCCAGGAATCGTTGGAGGGCTTTCACCCCCTGGGGTTGTGGCCAGTTCTTGATTGCAGCAACCTTCTCGGGGTCCATTAGAAAACCGGTGGATGATACAATATACCCTAAAAAGGGTAATGATTCTTGTTCAAACATACATTTCTCTAACTTAGCGTACAGTTTGTTCTCTCGAAGCTTAAGCAGTACCTGTCGGACGTGTTGGCGGTGCATTTCTAGGTCCTTGGAGTAAATAAGGACGTCATCGAGGTAGACAATGACAGAAGAGTGTAACAGGTCTTGAAGAACCTCATTCATAAGGTTTTGGAAGACCACCGGGGCATTACACAGACCAAAAGGCATAACCAGGTATTCATAATGGCCGTTCCTCATATTAAAGGCGGTCTTCCATTCATCGCCGGGACGAATCCTGACCAGATTATAGGCTCCCCGCAGGTCCAATTTAGTAAAAAGCTTGGCCCCCTGTAGCCGGTCCAGGAGTTCCGGAATCAGAGGCAGAGGGTAACGATCCCGCCGAGTGATGCTGTTAAGACCGCGGTAATCTATGCAGGGGCGAAGGGACCCATCTTTCTTGGCTACGAAGAAGAAGCCGGCCCCTGCCGGAGATTTGGATGGCCGAATAAATCCTCGCTCCAGGTTCTCCTGGATGTAGGCCGACATGGCCTGAGTCTCTGGAAGGGATAATGGGTAAACCCGGCCTCTCGGCGGAGTGGCACCAGGCAAGAGGTTGATGATGCAGTCGAAAGGACGATGCTCTGGAAGAATTTCTGCTTTCTCCTTGGAAAACACATCATGGAATTCCCGGTACTGAAGTGGTAATGCCAGAGGGGTAGTCATTAGAGCCAGTGGAGCACAGGGTAAATCCATCAAACAGTTATTAAAGCAGGCATGACCCCAAGAGGCCAACTGGAGCGAATCCCATGCAATGACTGGGGAATGTTTCCGGAGCCAGGGTAACCCCAAGATAATCGGATGCATATACTTTTCTAAGATGAGGAAGGAGATTTCCTCCTGATGCAAGGCGCCTGTACGTAAGACGAGAGGTGAGGTACGAGTGGTAATGGTACCTGGAAGAGTTCTCCCCTGAATAGAGGATATCCGGAGTGGAGGTTCTTGGGGTTGTACCCCAATCTGGAGTTGCTGCACAAGCTCCTGGAGGATGAAACTCTCCCCGGCCCTTGAGTCGATCAAGGCTTGGGTCTCGAACTCTCCGTCCGGAAGTACCAGAGTTACTGGAACAAAGCATGGGGAGTCGGCAGCAGCATGACCTAGGGTTAGCTCCCCCACCGTCCCTAGGTCCGAGCGTTTCCCGGACGCTGGCTGCAATGGGCAAGGAAGTGGCCCTTACCACCACAATACAGGCAGAGACCGAGTGACCGATGTCTTTTTCTTTCCTCCTGGGAGAGAGGACCTCGCCCCACCTGCATGGGTTCGACATCTTGGGGCCTTGAAGAAGCTGGAGGTGAATTCCCACGGTGTACGGACAGGGTTCCAGAGGTGTCGGCTCTATGGGGTATTCTCCTTTCCCGAAATCGACGCTGTAAGCGGCGGTCCACTCGACCTGCTAATTCGATCAGCTCATTTAGATCGTCAGGAAGATCTCGACCTGCCAATTCATCTTGTAATCTCGAAGAGAGACTTTCCAGGAAGATACTATGCAGGCTGTCACTTCCCCAATTGAATTCTGCAGCAAGGGTTTGAAAGTCCATAGCATGGTCAGCTAAGGGCCGGTTGCCCTGCCGTAGTTGTAGTAGCTCAGAAGCCGCGGTGGGTTTCCGGGCGGCCTCATCAAAGACTTGCCTAAATGCTGAAACAAAGTGCACCAGATTGTTCAAACAAGGATCCTGACGTTCCAGAAGGTTAGATGCCCAGGCCAAAGGTTTCCCATCCAGGAGGGAAATAATAAAGCTGGTCTTGATTCGGTCAGTTGGGAACTGAAGTGGGAGAAGGTCAAACCGGATATAGCATTGGTTTAAGAAACTCCGACAGAGCCTTGTATCTCCGGAGAATCGTGATGGTACTGGCATCTGGATAGAAGCAGGAGCAGCAGCAGAGGCCCCAGCTACGGGTGCATTGGAACTAGCAGCCAAGGTTCCACTCACGCGGTCGGCTAAGGCTTGTACTGTGGCTGTCAGGGTGTCCAAGCATGCTTGTTGTTGTTGCAGCCTCTGGGCTATGCCGGGAATGGCTTTCAGACCCGCAAGGTCCGCCGGGTCCATGGCCTTGCAAACTGTTATGTTCGTGGACCCTTGGGCTGGTTGGGACAGGAGATGGAGTGCTGTGGAAGTCCACAGTGAATGTCCCAACCAGGAGGCGGTACGGGAGCTCGGTGCTGGCTGACGCTCTGGTCTACGGTGAAGTCCTTTGCGACCAAGGACAAGACCCTCCCTGGACGGATGGACGGTGTTGGACCAGAGAGGAAGAAGAGTCTTCGCCCTGGAGACCGGCATTCCCCCGGGAGGAGCCCTTAGGAGTCCAGCCGCTGGGACTTTAGGAGATTCACCCTGGAAGCCGAAGTCCCCCCAGGAAGAGCCCGTAGGGACACGGCCGCTGGGACTTAGGCGACTTCCTGATGATGCGGATGGTCCGGATGCAGGCGCCTCCTGCAGGTCGTGGTTCCGGACGGCTGGCGCCTCCAGCAGGTCGTAGGAAATCCTGAAGTCAGTCCAGGAGTCAGGGTCCGAGGATGATCCGCAGCTAGTCCAGGGGTCGGTATCCAGAGAGCGGTCCACAGCCAGTCCAGGGTCAGAGCCAGAGTGCGATCCAAAGCCAGTCCGGGGGTCAGAGCCAGAGAGCGATCCAAAGCCAGTCCAGAGGTCAATACCAGAAGAATCCACAGCAAGGGGAGCAGGCAGAGGTGGGACGAAGACAACCAGGAATGCAGCAAACACAGGACAAGTCCAGGAACCTTGTTGCAAGGCACTGGAGACTCCTAGAAGCAAGATACTTAAGGCTGAAGGCGTCTGACGTCATCCCCAGCTGCTCAGCAGATTTTCCCGCGCTGGCCCCTTTAAGAAAGGCTCCTCCCCACGTGTGCACGTCAGGGGGCGGGGCCAGCCGTACCGAGTCGTCGACATCTCTCCCGGGGAAGGAGAGACATGCTGGAGGGCCTGCAGGCCCGGGGAAGACCCGAAACGGCCCGGGCCGCCCCCGAGGTAGGTGGAGGGACCGGGACATGGCCCGGGACCGCAACAGATGCCTTCGCTGCAGTCTGCCACAATTTGCCCTATTCTGATTGCTGACCATGCTGAGGTATCAATCACATATCGATTGTCCTATACTGTAACAGTGGATCACCATTTGAGATTTAATTCGGCCTAGCTGGCTGATACATCCATTTTGGAAATTCTCAAGGACAAAATTTCTGAATATTTTCTACATAACACCACCCCAGATGTCTCTCTCTCTTCTGTATGGGCTGCTTTTAAAGCTACTATAAAGAGGTGAGAACATCAGTTTTAGTATCAACGTTCTGCTTTAAATACCTTGCAGACGAAGTTGCCTCTCTTGAAAAATCTCATATTGCGTCACCTTCACCTACTACTTTGAACCATCTTCTTAAAGCTCGATACAAGTATAATCAACTACTGAGCTCGCAAGTAGGCCTATATATGTTTCATAAATAGGCCCATTACTATGCTAAAAACAATAAGTGCAGTCATTTATTATCATCATATCTTAAGCGACGGAAAGATAAGCAACGGATAGCAAGGGTGTCATCCTCCTCTGGTTAGCTACTTACCTCAGATGAAGGAATATTATATGCCTTTCATGAGTTTTATTCCAACCTGTACCAAACAGAGTTATCAACTTCGAGCAGTGTCATCAGTCAATTTCTTTCAAATTTTTCTCGCCCTTCTCTCACTGAATCACAAAGATCATCTTTAGACAGTCCTATTTCCTCAGAAGAAATAAGCTAGCCTCTCCAGAGAGAAGGCTCCAGAGCCCGATGGCTTTAACTCTGACTTCTATCAAGCATTTAAGAAGGAACTTACTCCGCATTTACATGTCTTTTTTTCTTCAATGATATCTCATCCTGCTGCTGCTTCCTTCTTTACAGAGGTTTGCATAGTAGTTCCTCCAAAGCCAGGGAGAGATGACAAATCTGTTTTTAACTATAGGCCTATATCATTATTAAATACAGACTATAAAATCTTTGCAAAAATTTTAGCCACAAGGTTATCCCATATCATGTGTTCATTAATACATCCAGACCAATCTGGTTTTATCAAGAATTGATTCCAATAACACACACCTCTTTCTTCATATTCAAGAGCAAGCCCTCTTAGCCAACACCCCAATAGTGGCTCTTTCCCTAGATGTGGAAAAAGCCTTTGACCAGATGGAGTGGAACTTCTTATTTGATATGCTTCATTGGTTGGGCTTTGGCCCCAATTTTTATATCAATCCCCATCAGCTTTTTTTATATACTAATAATTGTGCCATTAACCCCTTTTCCTTGTTTAGAGGTACATGACAAGGCTGCCCTCTTTCCCCTTTGTTGTTTAACCTGGCTTTGGAACCCATACTGCTAGCTATAAGACAAGAGAGTAATATCAAAAGAGTTATCATAGGGAAAGAAACTTGTAAACTATCCGCATATGCAGACTATGTTCTCCTCTTTTTAGCAAACCCCGAGTCATCGCTTTCTAATTTACTTGCTTTAACATCTACATATTCTGCTATTTTGGGTTATAAAATTAACTGGCATAAAACTGAGATGCTCCCCTTAAACACCTTGGTAGCTTTAGTAGATCTTTCCATGTAACCAATTCAAAAAGTGACCCAAGGCCTTAAATATTTAGGTATACGTTTCTATACGGATACATTAACCATGATTACTCAATGTGAATCGTCAATATTGCAGATGTTATGTGATGCTTCATTGAAACGGTCTCCCTTGCACTTATCTTGGTGTGGAAGACTTGATACCATTAAAATGGTACTTGAACCTTGTGTAAATTATATGCTTTCTATGATCCCCATTTTTCTCTCTCCAGATACTTTTACCATCAAGTGGAAAAGCTTTTATCACGATTCCTTTGGCTCAATAAGGCACCCATATTGCATTATATAAATTAAAGGCAGATAAGAAGAATGATGGAGTCAATTTCCCAGACTTTTATTTATATCATAAAGCATTTATGCTACAACAAGGCTATCATTTATTTACACATTGGTTTACCCCTCCAGATTATCCCCATTGGTTATCGATTGAAAAGCTACTCCTTTTTCACCCGAAAGCTTTTCAGGGATGTCCCTTATTCCTCTCTACTCCTCTTACTCCATTTTGTGGTCCTTGTACCAAGCTTTTTCGAAATTTGAATAATGTTGCCCCACTAAAGCCTCCCAATGGAGGTTTTCCCGATTTGCCCCCTGTGGTATAACCCTTTAATTAATCAGTGGGAGGCCATTCACTTAATTGGCAGGTTTGGCAGCATAAGTGAATTTGGTTCCTTTCCTCTGTAATACATAGAAGTGTCTTGTTATATTTCTCCACATTACAGGAGACATTTTCGTTGCCTGCATCTCAGATTTTTACCTGGCTACAACTTCAAAGTGCATTGAAACATAGAAACATAGAAATGACGGCAGAAGAAAACCGAATGGCCCATCCAGTCTGCCCAGCAAGCTTCACACATTTTTTCTCTCATACTTATCTGTTTCTCTTAGCTCTTTGTTCTATTCCCCTTCCACCCCCACCATTAATGTAGAGAGCAGTGATGGAGCTGCATCCAAGTGAAATATCTAGCTTGATTAGTTAGGGGTAGTAGGGGTAGTAACCGCCGCGATAAGCAAGTAACACCCATGCTTATTTGTTTTACCTAGACTATGTTGTACAGCCCTTGTTGGTTGTTTTTTCTTCTCCCCTGCCGTTGAAGCAGGGAGCTATGCTGGATATGCGTGAAGTATCAGTTTTTTTCTCCCCTGCCGTTGAAGCAGAGAGCCATGCTGGATATGCATTGAAAGTGAAGTATCAGGCACATTTGGTTTGGGGTAGTAACCGCCGTAACAAGCCAGCTACTCCTCGCTTTGTGATTGCGAATCCTTTTTTTCTTCACCCCTGTCGTTGAAGCTATGCAGGATATGCGTGAAGCATCAGTTTTGTTTTTTTTTTGTTTTTCCCCTGCTGTTGAAGCAGAGAGCTATGCTGGAAATGCGTGATGTATCAGTCGTTCTCCCATGCTGTTGAAGCAGAGATCCATGCTGGATATGCATGGAAAGTGAAGTATCAGGCACATTTGGTTTGGGGTAGTAACCGCCGTAACAAGCCAGCTACTCCCCGCTTTGTGAGTGCGAACCCTTTTTCTTCTCCCTTGCCATTGAAGCAGAGAGCTCTGCTGGATGTGTGAAGTATCAGTTATTCTTCTCCCCTGTCGTTGAAGCAGAGAGCTATGCTGTATATGCATTGAAAGTGAAGTATCAGGCATATTTGGTTTGGGGTAGTAACCGCCGTAACAAGCCAGCTACTCCCCTCTTTGTGAGTGCAAATCCTTTTTTCCATTTCCTCTTGCTGTTGAAGCTTAGAGCGATGTTGGAGTCACAGTAAGCATGTGTATGTTTATTGAATAAGGGTATTGTGTCCAGGCAGTAGCCATCATTCTGGCGAGTCACCCACTCTTCATTGGCGGCCTCTTGACTTTATGGATCCACAGTGTTTATCCCACGCCTCTTTGAAGTCTTTCACAGTTCTGGTCTTCACCACTTCCTCCGGAAGGGCATTCCAGGCATCCACCACCCTCTCCGTGAAGAAATACTTCCTGACATTGGTTCGGAATCTTCCTCCCTGGAGCCTCAAATCGTGACCCCTGGTTCTGCTGATTTTTTTCCTACGGAAAAGGTTTGTCGTTGTTTTTGGATCATTAAATCCTTTCAAGTATCTGAAAGTCTGTATCATATCACCTCTGCTCCTCCTTTCCTCCAGGGTGTACATATTTAGATTCTTCAATCTCTCCTCGTACGTCATCCGATGAAGATCCTCCACCTTCCTGGTCGCCCTTCTCTGTACCGCTTCCATCTTGTCTTTGTCTTTTTGTAGATACGGTCTCTAGAACTGAACACAGTACTCCAGGTGAGGCCTCACCAAGGACCTGTACAAGGGAATAATCACTTCCCTTTTCTTACTCGATATTCCTCTCTCTATGCAGCCCAGCATTCTTCTGGCTTTTGCTATCGCCTTGTCGCATTGTTTCGCAGACTTCATATCATTAGACACTATCACCCCAAGGTCCCTCTCCTGCTCCGTGCACACTTGCCCCACTAAAGCCTCCCAATGGAGGTTTTCCCGATTTGCCCCCTGTGGTATAACCCTTTAATCATAGTGGGAGGCCATTCACTTAATTGGCAGGTTTGGCAGCATAAGTGAATTTGGTTCCTTTCCTCTGTAATACATAGAAGTGTCTTGTTATATTTCTCCACATTACAGGAGACGTTTTCGTTGCCTGCATCTCAGATTTTTACCTGGCTACAACTTCAAAGTGCATTGCATGCTGCTTCTCTACCTCTTATGACTATTAATGACTCACTCTTTTTGTTCACAATTTATCAGGACTATGGCTCTCTGGGCCATCTTGCCTCTGGATTTTACAAACTTCTGAAATCTTCCTCTTCCCTGCAGTCCTTGAGGGGTTTACATATGTTGTGGTTATATGAGCTTACCGATTCCTCAGGATGTGTGAATTGGGAACATTTCTGGAATGTCTCTGTTCGCATATCACTATCTTCCAGTTTGACCCAAACTTCTTTTTTTGTGTCCCATAGAGCGATATGGACCCCCTGGAAACTTTATCGAGCTGGTTTACTCAACTCACATGCTTGTTGGTCCTGCTCTTCTATTAATGCTACTTTGTCACACATGCTATTTTTTTGTCCCAATGTGTTTACTTTTTGGCAACATATTTGGGTAATGATCTCGGCTATATTAGGATTTTCCCACCCCATAACCAACTTTATTGTTATACTATGTGGAGCAACTCTGTATCTCTGCCTCCCTTCCCTGTATCATAAACTACTTGATTTTTTTACTAACGGTAGCTTTATATAACATCCTTGCTAATTGGAAGCATAGTGATCTGCTATCTGCCCATTTTTGGTGGAACTTTATATGTTTGAATAGTAAATATGAAAAGGCAATGGCGGTTAAGCATAATTGGCTGTCTACATGGACACAGGTGTGGAATCCCCTTGAGACATATATTGAATCACTGTAACATTTATCTATGTTTACTGATGGCAGTCAACTTCTTCCTCTCTACCTTTCTCCTTCCCCCCCCTTCTTATTTCTGCCCCTTTTTTTATTTCTATTCTCTTTCTTAAATGTCATAATTTGTGTATCTTGATAATGTTTAAGTATTTATTTGGAGATTTCTATATACCGCGGTACATATAGATCTACATCACCTCGGTTTACATTGAACAATAACGTAGCAACAGGCTTTACATATAACAGGTTATACAGTAAGTAAACGATAAGTTAGTAACAGGCTTTACATATAACAGTTTATACAATAAGTGAACAATCCAAAGCTTCATGTTTTACATCAATAACATTTTCCAGAGACCGAACTATAGCTTCTGTAATTATAACTAAAAATTAAAGTTTACGCGCAGCTTAACTGAAGCCATTAATCTGTTAAAGGCAGGGTCCAAAGTCAAGATCGAGTTAATTCACATAATAACACAATGGGAAGGATGGGAAAAAGATGAACAGAGGGATAAGCAGAGTAAAATAAATAAGTGGAGGAATGAAAAAACATGGAGCATGGATGGCATAGAGGTAGATAAATCAGATATCGGAAAGAAGAACATGGCGTAGGAGAATGATTATACAGGACAACTGAATTTAAAGTTAGTTCTTGATCATTGATAGAAAGCTTGTTCGAACAACCATGTTTTGAGGTTTTGTTTGAAAGTTTTGTGGCAGGGATCAAGACGCAAGTCCAAAGGCATATTGTTCCAGATGTTGATACCAGCTATAGAAGAATGAACGTTCTCTTGTGGATACGTGTTTGATGTGTTTGAGTGGATGGGAGGTTAATTTCGCTTGGTGGATATTTCTTATTGGCCTATTAGATGTGTGGAATATAAATTGATCAGAAAACCATTGCATCTCTTTGTTATGAATAGATTTATGGATGAGAGAGAGTACTTTAAAAGTAATCCTGTAAGATACGGGAAGCCAATGGAGAAACATGAGAGCTGGGGTTATGTGTTCGTGTCGTCGAGTATCAGTAATTAAGCGAGCAGCTGCATTTTGCAGCATCTGCAACGGTTGAATTGTGTTTTTTGGTAGACCTATAAGTAATGCGTTACAGTAGTCTAGTTTTGGTAGAATTGTGGCTTGCAACACTGTCCGGAAGTCCTGAGCATGTAAAAGAGGTTTAATTCTTTTCAGCGTCTGTAACTTAAAGAAGCCATTTTTGATTGTAGATGAGATGAAAGTACATTTAATTGATGAAAGTACATCAATTACGAGATGAAAGTACATTTAATTGACATTCTTGACATTCTTCAATAATAACATTCTTGACATTCTTCAATAATAAGATTTAAACAACAAGAAATTTTAATGGTTGAGACAGGATGACAACCCAGACTGGGGCATGAAACTGATACAAATCAGTTCAACTGGGTAAGGGCTAAATGGTAACAGTGAAATTAGTTGGTTCTCTGTGGTTGCTCAGACAAAAGGCAGTATAAAATTAGAAGTAAGGCTAAAAGGAAAGATTTTATTCCACAGGATCATGATTTTCTCCTTGACCTGAGGTAAGGGTCTGTGAGCAGTGCATCACTCCAACCCTCAGTTGTCCATGGGCTGTGCTGTCTTGTTTTCTAATCTCTATGGCTTTGAGGTCCTGTTGATGGCCATGTTCTTCTGGCACTGCCATAGTTAAAAGCCTGCCTCAGCTTGGGTCCTTGTTAGTCTTAGTTATGGCCCTACATCTGTTCTTACTTGAGTCTTGTTTGGACCAAATCTGCAGCTTTTGGCCTTGCCTTTTTGTCTGTGTGGCCCAAATACGTATGTGGTCTTCTTGATCTGTTTTGTTGATTTATTTTGTTCTGTGTATGGCTCTATTTAGAAGTCTTCTCACCTTGCTTGTTCTATCTCTTTGTTCTATGTTGTAGCCTTCTGGACATAGTCTGTTTGGTTCTGCTTTGTCTGTTTGACCCATTCTCTTGTTTGCTTTGGGGTAGACTTTAAAAGGGTTATGCGCGTAACCATTTCAAAACACCCCCCCCCCCCCCGTGCGCGCCGAGCCTATTTTGCATTGGCTCAGTGGCGCACGCAAGCCCCAGGACGCGCATAAGTTCCGGGGATTTCCTGGGGGGCGTGTTGGGGGTGTGTCAGGGGCGGCGTGGCATTTGGGGCGTGTCCGAGGGCATGTCTGCGGTCATGGTTCCGTCCCAGGGCGTTTCGGGGGCATGGCCGAGGCCTCCGAAATTGCTCCCGGGCCAGGGAATCGCGCGGCGGTGGCCGGTAACTTTCGTGACAAAGGTAGTGGGGTGTAGATAGGGCTGGGGGGGTGGGGACTGAAGGAAAGTTCCCTCTGAGGCCGCTCCGATTTCGGAACAGCCTCAGAGGATATGGGCAGCACGCGCAGGGCTTGGCGCGTGCACCCCCTTGCGCACGCCGACCCTGGATTTTATAAGATATGTGCAGCTACGTGTGTATCTTATAAAATCCGGCATACTTTTGTTTGCGCCTGATGTGCGAACAAAAGTACGCGCGGGCGTACTTTTATAAAATCTACCCCTTTGTGGGTACCTTTCAATTCCTTGCAGTTCTGCCCTCCCTTAGTGGGTATCCTTCTATTTCTGCCCTCAGAGTACACCTCTTGCTTAAGCCCTGCTGGCCATCAGCACTTGAAGGCTGAACCTGAGGAAATGGTGCCTGTATAGGCAGAAGAATACCGGATCCTTGCTCTGCATAAACCAACCTCGTGAGTATGTAAGCCTGTTTGAACGGCATGTTAAAATTCTGGCAGTAAGCTATGATGGGCCAGCCGAACTTCACAGGAGTGACAACATAGCAACATAGAAACATGATGGCAGAAAAAGATCTTATTGTTACGTTTGGGCAGTGATCCGGTGTAGTGAACACCACCTTCAAGAGTGACTCCAGGTGGAGAGAGACAGGGATGGCTGGAAGGTATCTGATGATGGCTGGGAAGGAATGTGAAGCAGCAGGACTGTATGGAGCTGGGCGATGGCTGATATATGGAGCAGAGTACTGGCTGGGAACAAGTCAAGATCCAGGCAGAGTCAAGGCAGGCGGCAGGCAACAGAGTCAAAGTCCAGGCAGGGTCAAGGCAGGCGGCAGGCAACAGAGTCAAGGTCCAGGCAGGGTCACAAGAACCTTATAGCAAGACAGAGAGCCCGAAGGCCACACACACACACACACACACACACGACAAGGCAGAGGGCCCGAAGGCCACGCACACATGGCAAGGCAAGGCAGAAGGCCTGAAGGCCACACACACACAGCAAGGCAAGGCAGGGCAGAGGGCCCGAAGGCCACATACAGCAAGGCAAGGCAGAAGGCCACACACAGCAAGGCAAGGCTAGACAAGGCAGAGGGCCCGAAGGCCACACACAGCAAGGCAAGGCAGAAGGCCCAAAGGCCACACACAGCAAGGCAAGGCTAGAGCAGAGAGCCCAATGAGCTTGATGCCGAAGCACTGGAGTCTTGGGTAGGCAGGGCTATAAAGGCACATTCAAGACATAGAGCAGATGGATTGGGCCAGCCAGGAGAACCTGCTCTTGAAGGACTCCTGGTGGTGAGGCGGTTGCACAGCAGCCATAACCGTAACAGTACCCCCCCCCCCCCCGGCCTCCCCCTCCTCCTGGGTCCCAACTCTGCAGGGGGTACTGAGTGATAATAAAGTTAGACCCCTCCTGGGGTGGCATGGTCATTTCCAACCCCTCCTGAGTTGCAGTGGCAGGTTCGTTCCCTTCCTGAGGTAGCGAGGTGGGCTCAACCTCTTCCAGAGCTGATGCAGCGATTTCACTCCCCTCCTGGGGAGAAGTGAAGAATTCTACCCATCCTGGGGTGGCAAAACAGCCACAAACCCCTCCTGAGGTGATGTGATGAATTCTACCCCTTCCTGGGGTGGTGAAATGGTCTCAAACCCCTCCTGGGGCGACCAAGCAGTCTCTGACTCTTCCTGGGGTGACAAGGCAGTCTCAAACCCCTCCTGGGGCGGCAGCAGGGCCGGTTCGGACCCCTCCTGGGGCGGCAGCTGGGCCGATTCGGACCCCTCTTCAGACAGCAGGTAATGTAATCTGTTATGGATGGTTCACCAATAGTAGGAGTACTTGTGATGGAAAGAAGGGAGCATAAAGACTGGACGGCTAAGGACTTGGTAAGCAGAGATGGATCCTTGAAGCCTAAGAACATAAGAACATAAGAAAATGCCATACTGAGTCAGACCAAGGGTCCATCAAGCCCAGCATCCTGTTTCCAACAGTGGCCAATCCAGGCCATAAGAACCTGGCAAGTACCCAAAAACTAAGTCTATTCCATGTAACCATTGCTAATGGCAGTGGCTATTCTCTAAGTGAACTTAATAGCAGGTAATGGACTTCTCCTCCAAGAACTTATCCAATCCTTTTTTAAACACAGCTATATTAACTGCATGAACCACATTCTCTGGCAACAAATTCCAGAGTTTAATTGTGCGTTGAGTAAAAAAGAACTTTCTCCGATTAGTTTTAAATGTGCCCCATGCTAACTTCATGGAGTGTCCCCTAGTCCTTCTACTATCCGAAAGAGTAAATAACCGATTCACATCTACCCGTTCTAGACCTCTCATGATTTTAAACACCTCTATCATATCCCCCCTCAGTCGTCTCTTCTCCAAGCTGAAAAGTCCTAACCTCTTTAGTCTTTCCTCATAGGGGAGTTGTTCCATTCCCCTTATAATTTTGGTAGCCCTTCTCTGTACCTTCTCCATCGCAATTATATCTTTTTTGAGATGCGGCGACCAGAATTGTACACAGTATTCAAGGTGCGGTCTCACCATGGAGCGATACAGAAGCATTATGACATTTTCCGTTTTATTCATCATTCCTTTTCTAATAATTCCCAACATTCTGTTTGCTTTTTTGACTGCCGCAGCACACTGAACCGACGATTTCAATGTGTTATCCACTATGACACCTAGATCTCTTTCTTGGGTTGTAGCACCTAATATGGAACCCAACATCGTGTAATTATAGCATGGGTTATTTTTCCCTATATGCATCACCTTGCACTTCTCCACATTAAATTTCATCTGCCATTTGGATGCCCAATTTTCCAGTCTCACAAGGTCTTCCTGCAATTTATCACAATCTGCTTGTGATTTAACTACTCTGCACAATTTTGTGTCATCTGCAAATTTGATTATCTCACTCGTCGTATTTCTTTCCAGATCATTTATAAATATATTGAACAGTAAGGGTCCCAATACAGATCCCTGAGGCACTCCACTGTCCACTCCCTTCCACTGAGAAAATTGCCCATTTAATCCTACTCTCTGTTTCCTGTCTTTTAGCCAGTTTGCAATCCACGAAAGGACATCGCCACCTATCCCATGACTTTTTACTTTTCCTAGAAGCCTCTCATGAGGAACTTTGTCAAACGCCTTCTGAAAATCCAAGTATACTATATCTACCGGTTCACCTTTATCCACATGTTTATTAACTCCTTCAAAAAAGTGAAGCAGATTTGTGAGGCAAGACTTGCCCTGGGTAAAGCCATGCTGACTTTGTTCCATTAAACCATGCCTTTCTATATGTTCTGTGATTTTGATGTTTAGAACACTTTCCACTATTTTTCCTGGCACTGAAGTCAGGCTAACCGGTCTGTAGTTTCCCGGATCGCCCCTGGAGCCCTTGTTAAATATTGGGGTTACATTTGCTATCCTCCAGTCTTCAGGTACAATGGATGATTTTAATGATAAGTTACAAATTTTTACTAATAGGTCTGAAATTTCATTTTTTAGTTCCTTCAGAACTCTGGGGTGTATACCATCCGGTCCAGGTGATTTACTACTCTTCAGTTTGTCAATCAGGCCTACCACATCTTCTAGGTTCACCGTGATTTGATTCAGTCCATCTGAATCATTACCCATGAAAACCTTCTCCATTACGGGTACCTCCCCAACATCCTCTTCAGTAAACACCGAAGCAAAGAAATCATTTAATCTTTCCGCGATGGCCTTATCTTCTCTAAGTGCTCCTTTAACCCCTCGATCATCTAACGGTCCAACTGACTCCCTCACAGGCTTTCTGCTTCGGATATATTTAAAAAAGTTTTTACTGTGAGTTTTTGCCTCTACAGCCAACTTCTTTTCAAATTCTCTCTTAGCCTGTCTTATCAATGTCTTACATTTAATTTGCCAATGTTTATGCTTTATCCTATTTTCTTCTGTTGGATCCTTCTTCCAATTTTGGCTAAAATAGCTTCTTTCACCTCCCCTTTTAACCATGCCGGTAATCGTTTTGCCTTCTTTCCACCTTTCTTAATGTGTGGAATACATCTGGACTGTGCTTCTAGAATGGTATTTTTTAACAATGACCACGCCTCTTGGACATTTTTTACTTTTGTAGCTGCTCCTTTCAGTTTTTTTCTAACAATTTTTCTCATTTTATCAAAGTTTCCCTTTTGAAAGTTTAGCACGAGAGCCTTGGATTTGCACACTGTTCCTTTTCCAGTCATTAAATCAAATTTGATCATATTATGATCACTATTGCCAAGCGGCCCCACCACCGTTACCTCTCTCACCAAGTCCTGTGCTCCACTGAGAATTAGATCTAAAATTGCTCCCTCTCTCGTCGGTTCCTGAACCAATTGCTCCATAAAGCTATCATTTATTCCATCCAGGAACGTTATCTCTCTAGCGTGACCCGATGATACATTTACCCAGTCTATATTGGGGTAATTGAAGTCTCCCATTATTACTGCACTACCAATTTGGTTAGCTTCCCTAATTTCTCTTAGCATTTCACTGTCCATCTCACCATCTTGACCAGGTGGACGGTAGTATACCCCTATCACTGTAGTCTTCCCTGATACACAAGGGATTTCTACCCATAAAGATTCAATTTTGTATTTAGTCTCATGCAGGATGTTTATCCTGTTGGACTCTATGCCATCCCGGACATAAAGCGCCACACCTCCTCCCGACTGCTCCTCTCTGTCATTGCGATATAATTTGTACCCCGGTATAGCACTGTCCCATTGGTTATCCTCTTTCCACCATGTCTCTGAGATGCCAATTAAGTCTATGTCATCATTTACTGCTATACATTCTAATTCTCCCATCTTACTTCTTAGACTTCTGGCATTAGCATACAAACATTTCAAAGTTTGTTTTTTGATTGTATTTTTATTCTGCTTTTTAATTGATAGGGATAAGTTAGAATTTTTTAGCTCAGGCGAGTTTTTAGTTACAGGCACTTGGACTACTTTTCTAATTATTGGAACCTCACTGTCGGGATGCCCTAATTCTAATGCATCATTAGTATCCTTTAAAGATACATCTCTCCGAACCATGCGCTGCTGAGCGACTGTCAGCTTTCCCCTTTGTTCTAGTTTAAAAGCTGCTCTACCTCCTTTTTAAAGGTTAGCGCCAGCAGTCTGGTTCCACCCTGGTTAAGGTGGAGCCCATCCCTTCGGAAGAGACTCCCCCTTCCCCAAAAGGTTCCCCAGTTCCTAACAAAACTGAATCCCTCTTCCTTGCACCATCGTCTCATCCACGCATTGAGACTCCGGAGCTCTGCCTGCCTCTGGTGACCTGCGCGTGGAACAGGGAGCATTTCAGAGAATGCTACCCTGGAGGTTCTGGATTTAATCTTTCTACCTAAGAGCCTAAATTTGGCTTCCAGAACCTCCCTCCCACATTTTCCTATGTCATTGGTGCCCACGTGTACCACGACAGCCGGCTCCTCCCCAGCACTGTCTAAAATCCTATCTAGGTGACGCGTGAGGTCCGCCACCTTCGCACCAGGTAGGCATGTTACCAGGCGATCCTCACGCCCACCCGCCACCCAGCTATCTACATTCCTAATAATCGAATCACCAACTATGACGGCCGACCTAACCCTTCCCTCCTGGGCAGTAGGCCTTGGGGAGATATCCTCAGTGCGAAAGGACAATGCATCACCTAGAGAGCAGGTCCTTGCTACAGGATCCTTTCCTGCTACATCTGGTTGGTGCTCTCCCATTATGAGACCTTCTTCCTCCAAGGCAGCACCAGGGCTGCCAGTCTGAAGTTGGGACTGGACTACTATGTCCCTGAAGGTCTCATCTATATACCTCTCTGTCTCCCTCAGCTCCTCGAGGTCTGCCACTCTAGCCTCCAGAGATCGGACTCGTTCTCTGAGAGCCAGGAGCTCTTTGCATCGCATGCACATGTACAACTTCTCACCGGAGGGTAAAAAATCATACATGTGACACTCGATGGAAAAGACTGGGAAGCCCCCCTCTTGCTGCTGGACTGCTGCCTTCATCTCAATTTTGATCAGTTCCTAGTTAAGTTTTAGGTTGCTATGGGAGTAGGAATGTGTCTAAGTTCCTTTAAATGTATTAGTGAATTCACTATATGTCTGGTAGTGGCCTACTGGGGTCTGATCGAATTCTCAATAAAGTTTTTGTTGATGGGGTTTTTTTTTTTTGTGCAAGTGGCACCTGCCTATAAATTAAGGGATGAGCTTGGGGTGGGTTGGGAATTACAAACAGTCTAACTTTAGTTAGTCAGCCTGAGTGACTCACAGCTCCCTTGATTAACAAATGTTGTTCCCTATTCAAACCTAATCACACTACCTCAACACCTTTCCAAGGTGAGTAACTGAGCTGAACTATTCAACTTTTTTACTTTGGTATATACTGCTCCTAGCTTATTTCTAGCTTCTGGCTACTTTTTTGTGGGGGTTTTTTTTGTTTTGTGTTTTTTTTTTGTTTTTCAATACAATGCACTCAGTTATTTATTAAATAAAATACTTAGCTCTTTAAAAGTCTGGAGGACACTTTAATAGTCAGGCAGACTTTTAAAAAATAAACACACTACCTACTGCTACCTTATTGACTGACTAAATACAAACAGTCTAACTTGTTTATTTATTCACTGCCAACCTACTGCTACCTTATTGACTATTTAAAAATGCAAACAGTCTAACTTGTTTTATTCACTGACTGACTATTAAAGGCACAAACACACAAACACACTAAATAATATTCCCAAATAGTTAACTTTGCCCCAATACTTTTAAAAAAGTCAATGTCAATGTCCCAAGCAAAAACTTACTGATTCCTTTCAGCCACCAGCCACCAGCAAGGTGATCCTCTCAGTGTTTCCACTAGATCATGATTCCCAGGTTCTGAAGGGTGGACAGGCAGCTTGTTAAAAGAACAGGCAGCTCTGGAACATCTTGAGGCACAGTTCGTTAGTCGTGACCAGGCTGCAGCTGAGGGAAGCAGAGCTCTGCTCGGGTTAATTAGCTTTCTCTGCTTTAGGAGAACTTGTTTCTGAAACCCCCATATGGCAGTCATGGGAGCCTTTTTGTCCAGGTGAGTTTGTGGGCTTTCTAGAAGATAGCTTGTGCTTTTAGGAGCAGTTTCCTTTAGGGTTTCATGAAGTATTGAGCTGTCAATAGTCCTAACCTTCTTAGTTGGACCAGAAGCAGTATGCAGGGTAGTCGAGCTGACTGTTTTTCCTAATGAAACAGCTCGTCCTATAGCTGAGCAACAGGGGCAAGTTTTGCCTGGCGGTAATAGGCTAGGGATACACGCACACTTCCACCATCCAGGCTTAGGAGTAGAACAGTTCAAACATTCCTGGTAGACAGAAACACTTCTCTTGTAGCAGTTACTGCAGACCCAATGTTCCTGATCTGCAAGCTGACAGGCTAGACCGTTCTGGTAGCTTGGGTAATTCAAGGTCTGACAGGAATTGCAGGTATAAAACCTTTGAGATTGAGGCATGCTGTGGTCTGAGGAAAAAAAAGTTGACTCACCGGGTTGACACAGGGTTCTATCTCTCTCTCTGGAGGGTGGCTTCGGCATACATTTGGGCAGTGATCCGGTGTAGTGAACACCACCTTCAGGAGTGACTCCAGGTGGAGAGAGACAGGGATGGCTGGAAGGTCTCTGATGATGGCTGGGAAGGAATGTGAAGCGGCAGGAGTGTATGGAGCTGGGCGATGGCTGATATATGGAGCAGAGTACTGGCTGGGAACAAGTCAAGGTCCGGGCAGGGTCAAGGCAGGCGGCAGGCAACAGAGTCAAAGTTCAGGCAGGGTCAAGGCAGGCGGTAGGCAACAGAGTCAAAGTCCAGGCAGGGTCAAGGCAGGCGGCAGGCAACAGAGTCAAAGTCCAGGCAGGGTCAAGGCAGGCAGCAGGCAACAGTGTCAAGGTCCAGGCAGGGTAACAAGAACCTTACAGCAAGACAGAGAGCCCGAAGGCCACACCACACAGCAAGGCAGGAGACCCGAAGGCCACACACACACAGCAAGGCAATGCAAGGCAGAAGGCCCGAAGGCCACACACACACACAGCAAGGCAAGGCAAGGCAGAAGGCCTGAAGGCCACACACATGTAGCAAGACAAGGCAGAGGGCCCGAAGGCCACACCCAGCAAGGCAAGGCAGAAGGCCCGAAGGCCACACACAGCAAGGCAAGGCTAGACAAGGCAGAGGGCCCGAAGGCCACACACAGCAAGGCAAGGCTAGAGCAGGGAGCCCAACGAGCTCGATGCCGAAGCACTGGAGTCTTGGGTAGGCAGGGCTATAAAGGCACATCCAAGACATAGAGCAGATGGATTAGACCAGCCAGGAGAGCCTGCTCGTGAAGGACCCCTGGTGGTGAGGCAGTTGCACAGCAGCCATAACCGTAAAACTTATGGCCCATCTAGTCTGCCCATCCAGCCAATTAAGTTAGCATTGTAATTCCCATCACTTCCTTAGAAATCCTCTGTATTTATCTCATGCTTTTCTGAATTCAGATCTTGTTTTTGTTTCTACTGCATTCATTGGGAGTCTTTTCCATGCATCTACCACCCTCTCTGTAAAGAAATATTTCATACGATTACTCCTAAATATGCCTTTCAACCTTATTGTATGACCCCTCATTATACAGCCTTCTTTCCATTTAAAGAGGCTCATCTCCTGTTACGTGCCCCACTCGCAGCCGTCCCGTGGGGGAGGGAGGCAGCGAGACGGAGTTGCTTCACATAGTATAACAATACAGTAGGTTAAGGGGTGGGAAAAACCTAATATAGCCGAGATCGTTACCCAAATATGTTGCCAAAAAGTAAGCACATTGGGACAAAAAAATAGCATGTGTGACAAAGTTCCACAGTGGGTCCCAGAACGACCTCCCTCATGGTAGTTGCCAGCCTTGCCAGGCCCTGGCATCCCACGGTGGCGGTCGGCGGGCCTTCCACTGTGCGCCAGGCCTCACGCCGAGGTTTGGCGTCCTCTGCCATGTTAGCCATGCCCCTACGCGCGCACAGACTGTCTGGACTCATGTAGGACCAAGGGCGGGTCTTAGCTCCGCAGTGCACCCTGATTGATCCCTCGATATAAGGAAGTTCCTGTCTCTGCTTCCTTGACTTGGCAATCGGGTCAGTTTGCTCTAAGATTGCCTCTGCATTTGTTCCTGTTCCTGCTTGTTCCCAGTCTCGTTCCAGGATCCTTCTGTTCCAGTTCCATTCCTGACTTGCTCCTGCATCCTAGTTCCTGCGTCCTGTTTGTTCCTGTGTTCTTCTGTCTGTACCCTCGGACTGTCTTACTGGTACTGACCTCAACTTGCTCTCGATCTGCCTGCCTGCCTGCTGCCTGCCTCAATGACCTTAGTGAGTTAATGACCTGCCTGCCTTCCTGCCACCTGCCTCAAGACTTTTGTCTGCCTGACCTCGTCTCCAGATTCTGGCTCTGTTCCTCACCTTGTCATCACCAACTCTGGTCTGGTTCTCCTTGTACCAACCAGCCTCCAACTTTGAACCCGATCATGCTCTCCCTGTGTCCGTGGGCAGGCCAGAAATTCACTCTCCTAGGAGACCCTGCGAGGCCCACATAAGTCCAAGTGGCCCGGGTCCCTAAGGGCTCCTCCCGAGGTGACCTCGGGCTTACAGTGGTGAAGCTCTTCACAGCCTCTGTCTCCTCCAGTGCTCCACTCCTGGGGCAGTTACCTCCTGTTCCCTTTCAGGAGACATTCCATCCCTACCCCATGACAAGGGTCCACCCCTGAGCACAACATCTCCTGTACATGAAAACCTTTGAGATATTTGAATGTCCCTTTCATATCTCCCCTAACTCGCCTTTCCTCCAGGATATACATATTTAGATCTTTAAGTCTATCCCATGTGCTTTAGAACGAAGATCACTGACCATTTTAGTAGTCACCCTCTGGACTGACTCCATCCTGATTATATCCCTTTAAAGGTGTGGACTTGAGCATTGTATATAGTATTCCAAGTAAGGTCTTACCAGGGACCTATACAGGAGCAATATCACCTCCCTTTTTCGGCTGACTATTCCTCTCCCTATGCAGTTAAGCACATTTCTGGATTTTACCAGCACTTTATCCATCTGTTTGGCCACCTGAAGATCATTAGATAAAATTACCCCCAGATCTCATTCTTCCTTTCTGCTGAGAATTTCACCTCCAATACCATACCTTTCCATTGGGTTTTTGCATCCTAAATTCATTACTCTGTATTTTTTAGCATTAGATCTTAGCTGCCAGATCTTAGACCAGTCCTTAAGCTTCACTAGATCTGTCCTCATGTTTTCCACACCTTCCTGGCTGTCTAGCCAGTTACAGATTTTGGTATCATCAGCATAAACCCAAATCTTTCCCAACAATCCTTCTGTTATGTCACTCACAAAAATGTTGAATAAAAACTGGTCCAAGGACTTATCTCTGAATCACACTGCTAGCAACATCCCCCTCCTCAGATAAAACTCCATTTACCACTACACTTTGTTGTCTCCCATTCAGCCAGTTTCTAACCCAATCAGTTATTCTAGGTTTTATACCATAAGAACATAAGAACATAAGAAATTGCCATGCTGGGTCAGACCAAGGGTCCATCAAGCCCAGCATCCTGTTTCGAACAGAGGCCAAACCAGGCCACAAGAACCTGGCAATTACCAAAACACTAAGAAGATCCCATGCTACTGATGCAATTAATAGCAGTGGCTACTCCCTAAGTAAAGTTGATTAATAGCCATTAATGGACTTCTCCTCCAAGAACTTATCCAAACCTTTTTTGAACCCAGCTACACTAACTGTACTAACCACATCCTCTGGCAACAAATTCCAGAGCTTTATTGTGCGTTGAGTGAAAAAGAATTTTCTCCGATTAGTCTTAAATGTGCTACTTGCTAACTTCATGGAATGCCCCCTAATCCTTCTATTATTTGAAAGTGTAAATAACCAAGTCACATCTACTCATTCAAGACCTCTCATGATCTTAAAAACCTCTATCATATCCCCCTCAGCCGTCTCTTCTCCAAGCTGAACAGCCCTAACCTCTTCAGCCTTTTCTCATAGGGGAGCTATTCTATCCCCTTTATCATTTTGGTTGCCTTTCTTTGTACCTTCTCCATCGCAACTATATCGTTTTTGAGATGTGATGACCAGAATTGTACACAGTATTCAAGGTGCGATCTTACCATGGAGCGATATATAGGCATTATGACATTTTCCGTTCTATTAACCATTCCCTTCCTAATAATTCCTAACATTCTGTTTGCTTTTTTGACTGCTGCAGCACACTGAGCTGACGATTTTAAAGAATTATCCACTATGATGCTTAGATCTTTTTCCTGGGTGGTAGCTCCTAATATGGAACCTAACATCGTGTAACTATAGCAAGGGTTATTTTTCCCTATATGCAACACCTTGCACTTGTCCACATTAAATTTCATCTGCCATTTGGATGCCCAATCTTCCAGTCTTGCAAGGTCCTTCTGTAATGTATCATAGTCTGCTTGTGATTTAACTACTCTGAATAATTTTGTATCATCCGTAAATTTGATAACCTCACTCATCGTATTCCTTTCCTGATCATTTATATATATATATATATATATATATATAGAAAAGTACCGGTCCAAGTACAGATCCCTGAGGCACTCCACTGTTTACCCTTTTCCACTGAGAAAATTGACAATTTAATCCTACTCTCTGTTTCCTATCTTTTAACCAGTTTGTAATCCACGAAAGGACATCGGCTCCTATCCCATGACTGGTGCTTTTCAATATATTTATAAATGACCTGGAAAGGAATATAATGAGTGAGGTAAACAAATTTACAGATGATTCAAAATCATTCAGAGTAAAATCACAAGTGGATTGTGATAATTTGCAGGAGGACATTGCGAGACTAGAAGATTGGGCACCCAAATGGCAGATGAAATTTAAGGTGGACAAGTGCAAGGTATTGCATATAGGGAAAAACAACTCATGCTGTAGTTATACAATGTTAGGTTCCATATTAGGAGTCACCACACAGGAAAAATATCTAGGCATCATAGTGAATAATATTTTGAAATTGTCGACTCAGTGTGCTGCGGCAGTAAAAAAACCGATCAGAATGATAGGACTTATTAGAAAGGGAATGGTGAATACAATGGCAAAGGTCATAATAACTCTGTATTGGTCCATGGTAGTGTTGAACTGGAGGTGGATCCTTGGCCTGGCGTAGGATTCATATGGCCCACTGAGGGTTCCCAAAGGGTGCCTGCCACCAGGAGGTGGAGCACACAAGCTGGAGCTGGAGCTTCACCAATAATGGCCCGGGGGCTCCGCAGGTTGAGCCCTTGGATTCTCAGGCTGCCTGGACTTAGGTGGGCCACTGGGAGTCTCCAGGAGAGATAGTGGAGAGGTGTGCCCACAAAGAGTAGAGGTGCATGTCTGACGGTGAACAGATGAGCTAGACCAGAACAGAGAGTACTGGAGACCATAGGTACGAAGCAAGAACTTATAGAAACATAGAAACATAGAAATGACGGCAGAAGAAGACCAAATGGCCCATCTAGTCTGCCCAGCAAGCTTCACACATATTTTCTCTCATACTTATCTGTTTCTCTTAGCTCTTGGTTCTATTTCCCTTCCACCCCCACCTTTAATGTAGAGAGCAGTGATGGAGCTGCATCCAAGTGAAATATCTAGCTTGATTCGTTAGGGGTAGTAGCCGCCGCAATAAGCAAGCTGCACCCATGCTTATTTGTTTTACCCAGACTATGTTATTAGCCCTTATTGGTTGTTTTTCTTCTACCCTGCCGTTGAAGCAGGGAGCTATGCTGGATATGTGTGACGTATAAGTCTTCTCCCATGCCGTTGAAGCAGAGAGCCATGCTGGATGTGCATCGAAAGTGAAGTATCAGGCACATTTGGTTTGGGGTAGTAACCGCCGTAACAAGCCAGCTACTCCCCGCTTTGTGAGTGCGAACCCTCTTTTCTTCTCCCCTGCCGTTGAAGCAGAGAGCTCTGCTGGATGTGTGAAGTATCAGTTTTTCTTCTCCCCTGCCGTTGAATCAGAGAACTTTGCTGTATATGCATCGAAAGTGAAGTATCAGGCTTATTTGATTTGGGGTAGTAACCGTCGTAACAAGCCAGCTACTCCCCTCTTTGTGAGTGTGAATCCTTTTTTCCACATTTCCTCTTGCTGTTGAAGCTTAGAGCGATGTTGGAGTCACCGTAAGCCTGTGTATGTTTATTTAATAAGGGTATTGACTCCAGGCAGTAGCCATCATTCTGGCGAGTCACCCACTCTTCATTGGCAGCCTCTTGACTTTATGGATCCACAGTGTTTATCCCACGCCCCTTTGAAGTCCTTCACAGTTCTGGTCTTCACCACATCCTCCGGAAGGGCATTCCAGGCATCCACCACCCTCTCCGTGAAGAAATACTTCCTGACATTGGTTCTGAATCTTCCTCCCTGGAGCTTAAAATCGTGACCCCTGGTTCTGCTGATTTTTTTCCTTCGGAAAAGGTTTGTCGTTGTCTTTTGATCATTAACACCTTTCAAGTATCTGAAAGTCTGTATCATATCACCTCTGCTCCTCCTTTCCTCCAGGGTGTACATATTTAGATTCTTCAATCTCTCCTCGTACGTCATCCGATGAAGATCATCCACCTTCCTGGTCGCCCTTCTCTGTACCGCCTCCATCTTGTCTTTGTCTTTTTGAAGGTACGGTCTCCAGAACTGAACACAGTACTCCAGGTGAGGCCTCACCAAGGACCTGTACAAGGGGATAATTACTTCCCTTTTCTTACTTGATATTCCTCTCTCTATGTAGCCCAGCATTCTTCTGGCTTTAGCTATCGCCTTGTCACATTGTTTCACCGACTTCAGATCATTAGACACCATCACCCCAAGGTCCCTCTCCTGCTCCGTGCACATCAGCCTTTCCCCCCCCCATCGAATACAGTTCATTCGGATTTCCACTCCCCATATGCATGACTTTGCACTTCTTGGCATTGAATCTCAGCTGCCATATCTTCGACCACTCTTCCAGTTTCCTTAGATCCCGTCTCATTCTCTCCACTCCTTCCGGCGTGTCCACTCTGTTGCAGATCTTAGTGTCATCCACAAAAAGACAAACCTTACCTTCTATCCCGTCCGCAATGTCGCTCACAAAGATATTGAACAGGACCGGTCCCAACACCGATCCTTGCGGTACACCACTTAAAACCGCTCTCTCTTCAGAGAAGGTTCCATTTACCATCACACGTTGTCTTCTGTCCGTCAACCAATTTGCAATCCAGGTCACCACCTCGGCACTCACTCCCAAGCTTCTCGTTTTATTCACCAGTCTCCTGTGCGGAACCGTATCAAAAGCTTTGCTGAAATCCATGTATATGATATCGAGTGCTCTTCCTCTATCCAATTCCTTGGTTACCCAGTCAAAAAAGTCAATCAGATTTGTCTGACAGGATCTTCCTCTGGTGAATCCATGCTGCCTCTGGTCCATCAATTCTCCGGACTGTAGATAGTTCACTATTCTCTCTTTCAACAGTGACTCCATTACTTTTCCCACCACTGAAGTGAGGCTAACTGGTCTGTAGTTACCAGCCTCCTCTCTGTTCCCACTCTTGTGAAGAGGGACCACCACCACTCTTCTCCAATCACTCGGCACCACTCCCGTTTCTAGGGATCTATTGAACAGGTCGCACAGCGGTCCCGCCAGCACATCTCTGAGCTCCCTCAGTATCCTTGGATGAATCCCATCAGGCCCCATGGCTTTGTCCACTTTCAGATTCTTTAGCTCTTCCCATACATTATCTACTGTAAATGGATTTTCCTCTGTTCCGCTTCCCTCCAGTTTCTTGTTGTGTAGAGATGGTCCTTCTCCAGGGTCTTCTTTAGTGAACACAGAGCTGAAGTATTCGTTTAATATTTCTGCCATTTCTTCGTCTCCCTCCACACATTGATCATTTCCACCTTTCAATTTCACTATACCACTTTGGACTTTTCTCTTTTCGCTGATGTATCTGAAAAATGTTTTGTCACCATATTTTATCTCCTTGGCAATCCTCTCTTCTGCTTGACTTTTTGCCAACTTGATTAATTTCTTAGTCTCCCTCAGTTGAATCAGATATTCTTCTTTGTGCTCCTCCCTTTGGGATCTTTTGTATTTCTTGTATGCAGTTCTTTTAGCTTTAATTTTGTCAGCCACCTCCTTTGAGAACCAGATAGGTTTCATTTTTCTTTTGCTTTTCTTTACATTTCTAACATATAGAGCAGTTGCCTTGGCGATTGCTCCTTTTAGATTGGTCCACTGTTGATCCACATCTCTCTCATTTTCCCATCCATTTAGTTCTTCCTCTAGGTACTTCCCCATTTCCTCAAAGTCTGTGTTTTTGAACTGTAAAACTCGGGTCTTTGTGGTTCTTTTCCCTATTCTTTTAGTGATATTAAACCATACCGTTTGATGATCACTGGTGCTGAGGTGGGCGCCCACCTTGACATCAGAGACGATTTCTCCATTATTGAGCACTAAGTCGAGAATAGTTCCTTCTCTCGTGGGTTTCAATACCATTTGTTTGAACAAAGATACTTGCATGGCATCCAGTATCGCTCTACTGTTTTTAGATTCTGCAGATGGGATTTTCCAGTCTACATCTGGCATATTAAAGTCACCAATGATCACCACTTCCCCTTTCTTACCTATCTTATGGATGTCTTCAACCAGATCTCTGTCCAGCTCTTCCTTTTGGTTTGGAGGCCTGTAAACCACTCCAATATAAATGGATGCTCCATCATCTGTTTTTAGGTCGACCCATAGTGCTTCTTCCTTGCCCCAACTACCTTGCAGCTCAGATGCTTGGATATTATTTCTGACATAAAGAGCCACACCTCCCCCTTTTCTATCCACTCTGTCCTTCCTTAACAAGTTATAGCCTGGTATTGCCGTGTCCCAATCATGAGATTCTGTGAACCATGTCTCTGTGATAGCAACGATGTCCAATTCTGCCTCTGTCATTAGGGCCTGCAGATCTGGGATTTTATTTCCCAAACTATGAGCATTTGTAGTCATAGCTTTCCAGGTACTCTCTTTACGGTTATTGCTTTTCCTGTACTCCTTTTGAGACTTTAGTTGAGATTTGTTATTCACTTTACTCATTCCTTTTGCAGTTGTGCCATTGATGACAGAGTTATCCATCTCAATGTTTTTCTCTAGAATTTCTTCAGTTAATATAGGGAGGGCTTTATGTTCTTGTTGCATATGATACTGTGTGTGTCTCCTTGTTACAGGTCTAATTCTACCAGAGCCCACTGTGATCCTGTTTTTTAATGATTTACTTGATGAACTGATTGAGTGGGAGGGTGTACTTGTTGGTTTCCCATCTGTCAAGAATGGGTGACTGTGGGACACATGTGTTATCCTACCTGAGTCTACTGTATTTCTTTTTCTTGACTCCTGGTTATTCTTTGGTGTTGGGGAATTATTTTCTGAGTAATGCAAAATGGGTGTAATCCTTTTAATTGAAGCTAATTGAGCTTTAACCTCATCAGCTCCGTTTTCAAAGAAGAGAGCTGTGCACAGATCGGGCAAGCTCCAAGTCTCCAGATGCTTTCCCTCAGAATAAAGGCTCTACAACAGTTGCATTGGATAGTTCTCATATTGGTTAAGTTTGGGATTGGTATGTCCTTAGCTGTTAACTTACTAATTGATCTTGTTGCTAATGCTAATTTAGACAGTCTATAATAGTAATCTAATCCCAGGGGTGGGTGGGTAGAGGGGTAGGGTGGGAAGGAAACAAACAGTTGAACCTGGGACAAGCAGGACACTTTCTGGAACTTTATTAGTCCTTTAGCTATTAAAGGACCCCCTCAGCACGTCTGTGCCAATATTAACCAGATTATTAAAGAACAGCTATACAATAATAGAAAAGCAGGTATACTGGATCTTAAAAATAACAGTTTGCAAGCAACAATTACTGTATAATAACAGACCTAGAGAAAGGTATAAAACACAGAAGTTCTACTGCTCAGAGAGCCCAGATGTTAGTGCAGCACAAAGCAATTAATTAGAAGAATAGTGAAAGAAAACAAGCAGGGATTTTTTTTTTGGTTTTTTTCTTTTTTCCCTCAAGAGCACCACAGAAAAGTAAGAGTCTTTTATCCCCCAGAGAGCACCACAAAAATGTAAAAGAGTCTTATCTGCACAGGAACAGAAGAAGGAACCTTTCTGGGACTGCCTCAAGTAGTCTGCAATGCCCAGCCAGGTCACTATTTACCTTCTCTGCCACACCCAAACTGGCCTTAACTGGACACCTTAGGAAACTTCTAGTTCTTACCTATTAAAGGACCCCCTCAGCACGTCTGTGCCAATATTAACCAGATTATTAAAGAACAGCTATACAATAATAGAAAAGCAGGTATACTGGATCTTAAAAATAACAGTTTGCAAGCAACAATTACTGTATAATAACAGACCTAGAGAAAGGTATAAAACACAGAAGTTCTACTGCTCAGAGAGCCCAGATGTTAGTGCAGCACAAAGCAATTAATTAATTTTAATTTAATTTAATTAAAAACTTTTATATACCGGTATTAGTATGCATACATCATACCGGTTTACAATGTAACTTTAAAGGTAGAAATTACAATGAACAGGGAGGGCGAACAAGGAGGAGTATACAAAGAGCAGGAGGTGGAGGAATTAAAGCAATAAATAAAAACTGCAACGGACTATTTACAGGAATATACAAGGCGTAGGCAAGATACTTGCAGAAGTCGGTGTACTTAATCAGGGTAGGCTTGTCGGAAGAGCCATGTTTTAAGTTTTTTTCTGAACTTGGCGTAACATGGCTCTAGCCTGAGAGTGGTAGGGAGGGTGTTCCATTGTTTAGGGCCTGCAATGGATAGTGCACGGTCCCTAGTAGAGGAGAGGTGGGCTTTTTTCAAAGGGGGAATGGAGAGGGTGCCTTTGTTGACAGTGCGAGTGGGTCGTTCAGTGCGCATAGGACGAAAGGGTTCATCCAACCAATTGGAATTGTGCGAGTGGATGGACTTGTGCACTATGGTTAGAATTTTGAAGAGAATTCGGGATGCGATGGGGAGCCAGTGGAGTTCTTTGAGTATTGGGGTAATGTGATCAGCTTTCCTTGAGTTGGTGATGACCCTGGCGATGGCATTCTGGAGCATTTGTAAGGGCTTGGTGGTGGAGGAGGGTAGGCCAAAGAAGAGGGCATTACAGTAGTCCAGCTTTGAGGAAAGGGTGGCTTGGACGACGGTGCGGAAGTCATGATAGTGGAGGAGGGGTCTGAGTTTCTTCAGGATGTGAAGCTTGAAGAAACCTTCTTTGAGGATGGAGTTGATCTGTTTTTTGAGATTGAGTTGTTGATCTATGATAACCCCAAGGTCTCTTACTGTGGGTTGGGGTGTTATGATGTTGAAAGCTGGATCGTTGGAGATCGGTGGTTTGGGAGGGAGGTGAGGAGAGATAAGGAGCAGCTCTGTTTTGGAGGAGTTTAGAGCGAGGTGGATGTTGGTGAGGAAGTCATTGATGTTGGCAAGACATGTGTTCCAGAAGGCAAGGGCATCTGAGAGAGAGTTGTGAATGGGAATGACGATTTGAACGTCATCTGCATAGAGGTAGAATTTGAGGCCGAGGTTTGTGAGGAGCTGACATAGAGGTGTGAGATAAATGTTGAAAAGGGTGGAGGAGAGGGAGGAGCCTTGTGGGACACCTTGAGACAAGGGATAGAGTGTGGAGTTGGCGTTTCCTATCTTGACGGAGAACTTTCTGTTAGATAAGTAGGATTTAAACCATAGTAGGGCTAGGCCTGAGATGCCTATTTCGGATAGCCGGTTGATGAGGAGGTTATGGTTGATGGTATCAAAGGCAGCTGAGATGTCGAGTAGGGCGAGGAGGTAACAGTTGCCTCGGTCCATGCCTATGAGTAAGTGGTCCGTGAGGGAGAGCAGGAGGGTTTCTGTATTGAGGTATTTACGGAAGCCGTATTGGGCTGGATGCAGAATGTTGTTGCTTTCTAGATATTCTGTAAGTTGGATGTTTACAATCTTTTCCATAATTTTGGATAGGAAGGGCAGGTTAGAGATAGGGCGGAAGTTAGCGGGGTCTTTAGGGTCTAGTGTTGGTTTTTTTAGGAGGGGCTTGACAATAGCTTGTTTAAGAGCATCTGGGACAGAGCCTGAAGAGAGGGAGGAGTTTATGATGTCTGCGATGGGTTTGGATATAGTGTTCGGGATGGAGAGGAGGGATTTTGTGGGAATGGTGTCTGAAGAGTGGGAAGCTGGTTTAAGTTTTCTGAGAATAGATTCCACTTCTTTAGCGGAAGTCAGGTCAAGGGTTTGGAGGGTGGGTGAAGTGGGGGAAGGTTGGAGGGAGGGGGAAGGGGAGGTGGATGGAGAAGGGTGTTGAAATCTGCGGAGGATGTTGGTGATTTTTGTGAGGAAATACTGGGCGATTTCTTTGCTCTTAGTGGAGGCATCATTCTCAGGGATAGTGGGCTGAGAGGATTTGGTGAGGTTGGCAACATAATTGAAAAGGGCTTTCGGGTTGTACATGTATTGGTGGATCTTAGCTGAAAAGTAGTCTCTTTTTGTTTTGAGGGTGGTTATTCTATATTGGTGAAGGGTAGTTTTGAAACTTGAGGCGAGTTGGGGTGAGGGGGCTTTACGCCAGTTTCTCTCACGCTGCCTGAGGGTATTTTTTAGGGATCTTAGTTCAGTCGTGTACCAGGGTTGATGATTTTTTGTGGGTTGGGTAATGTTACGTCTGGAGATGGGGCATAGTTTGTCAGCAATTTCAAGAGTCATGCTGAGCCAGGATTTGATGGCAGTCTCTGGACTGGAGCAGTCAAGGCTAGTGGATGTGTTGGAAATGGCAAGAGCCAGTTCATCTCCAGAGCAGGGTTTCCTGAAGGTGAAGGTGGTGTTGTTTGAGGGAGTGGGGGTAGTAGGGAAGTTAAGGGGGAGGAGGGCTTTTATGAGGACGTGGTCTGACCAAGGTACAGGGGAGCAGGTGGGGGGGTGGGATGGTAGGAAGCAGTGGTTGATGAATATAAGGTCAACGGAGTGACCAGCTTGGTGCGTGGGGGAGGCAACAATTTGTCTAAGGCCTAGAGCTTGGAGTGCAGTAAGGAATGCCTCACAAGAAGGGGTAAGGGGGGTGGCATCGACATGGAGGTTGAAGTCTCCTAGTATGATGGAAGGGATTTCAATGTTTGTGTTGGCAGATAAGAATTCAATTAAGGGGGAGGGTCCCGTTCGATGGATCCAGGAGGGGCATAAATGAGACAGATTTGCAGTGAGGGGGCTTTGAAGAGGCCAATTTCTAGCTTGGAGGGTGATGTGGTGTGGGAGAGTTTGAGATTAAGGTGTTTCTTGAAGGCTAGGAGGATGCCACCTCCTCTTTTCTTGGGTCTTGGAATGGATAGGAATTCGTAGGATTGTGTAGGTAGCTGGTTCAGGAGGACAATGTCTGTTTCTTTGAGCCAGGTTTCCGTGATGGCACAGATGTCTGGCTTGGTGTCAGTGAGGAGGTCATTTAGGATGGGGTTTTTTTTGGAGAGTGATTGGGCGTTGAACAGAATGATGGAGAGGGTAGTGAGTCCAAGGAATTGGTTGAGGGGGGTAGTGAGGATAGGGAGGAGGGATTTGTAGGGGGGGGGTGGGACGGGGGGGATGGGAATGGGGGAGTCTGTTGTGGGGGAGGTGGATGCGGTTGATGTGTTGTGTGGTCATAGTGAAAGAATAGTGAAAGAAAACAAGCAGGGATTTTTTTTTTGGTTTTTTTCTTTTTTCCCTCAAGAGCACCACAGAAAAGTAAGAGTCTTTTATCCCCCAGAGAGCACCACAAAAATGTAAGAGAGTCTTATCTGCACAGGAACAGAAGAAGGAACCTTTCTGGGACTGCCTCAAGTAGTCTGCAATGCCCAGCCAGGTCACTATTTACCTTCTCTGCCACACCCAAACTGGCCTTAACTGGACACCTTAGGAAACTTCTAGTTCTTACCTATTAAAGGACCCCCTCAGCACGTCTGTGCCAATATTAACCAGATTATTAAAGAACAGCTATACAATAATAGAAAAGCAGGTATACTGGATCTTAAAAATAACAGTTTGCAAGCAACAATTACTGTATAATAACAGACCTAGAGAAAGGTATAAAACACAGAAGTTCTACTGCTCAGAGAGCCCAGATGTTAGTGCAGCACAAAGCAATTAATTAGAAGAATAGTGAAAGAAAACAAGCAGGGATTTTTTTTTTTTTGTTTTTTTCTTTTTTCCCTCAAGAGCACCACAGAAAAGTAAGAGTCTTTTATCCCCCAGAGAGCACCACAAAAATGTAAAAGAGTCTTATCTGCACAGGAACAGAAGAAGGAACCTTTCTGGGACTGCCTCAAGTAGTCTGCAATGCCCAGCCAGGTCACTATTTACCTTCTCTGCCACACCCAAACTGGCCTTAACTGGACACCTTAGGAAACTTCTAGTTCTTACCTATTAAAGGACCCCCTCAGCACGTCTGTGCCAATATTAACCAGATTATTAAAGAACAGCTATACAATAATAGAAAAGCAGGTATACTGGATCTTAAAAATAACAGTTTGCAAGCAACAATTACTGTATAATAACAGACCTAGAGAAAGGTATAAAACACAGAAGTTCTACTGCTCAGAGAGCCCAGATGTTAGTGCAGCACAAAGCAATTAATTAGAAGAATAGTGAAAGAAAACAAGCAGGGATTTTTTTTTTTTGTTTTTTTCTTTTTTCCCTCAAGAGCACCACAGAAAAGTAAGAGTCTTTTATCCCCCAGAGAGCACCACAAAGGTCCTCTGAGCAAAGTAGGCAGTGCCTAGTGGTCTAGCTCAAGGAAGGCCGCAGACAGCATCAAGGCAGGTGGACCTGGTGGTCTCAGGAGCAGCAAAGAGAGTGTCCAAATGGAGCGCAAGGGTCAAAGGCAGGGTATCCGTCTGAGGATGGTCAGCCAAAGCAAAAGTCAGTTCCAGGTATCAGTCCAAGCGTGGGTGTTATGCACAAATTCTGCCCATGGGAGGAGATCAGCCCAGTTGTCCTGCTGGTCATTTACGTAAGACCAAAGAAAGGCTTTTAGGGACCAGTTTGTTCGTTCGGCCTGGCCATTCGCCTGCGGATAATAAGCGGAGGTTAAGTTTAGAGTGATGTTAAACTTGCGGCATAAAGACCTCCAATACTTCACAGCGAATTGTGGTCCTCGGTCCGACACAACCTCTTTTGGGAGCCCATGAAGGCAAAAGATGTGGGTTAAGAAGAGGTGCCCCAGTTCGGGAGCGGAACGCAGGTTAGGCAGAGGTATGAAATGGGCCATCTTGGAGAAACGGTCTATGACGACCCAAATCACGGTGTTTCCTTTGGAAGGAGGTAATTCCACAATGAAGTCAGTGGCAAGGTTTGTCCATGGTTTTGTAGGTACTGGGAGAGGCTGGAGAAAACCCCATGGGCATTCAGTGGGTGTCTTCTGCTGGGCACAGTTGTGACAAGAATCTACATAGTCCCGGGAGTCCTTCACCATGCTGAGCCACCAGTAATGCCTGTGGAGCATCTTCAGGGTCCGAGCCTGACCAGGGTGACCAGCGAGTTGAGAGTCATGGGTCCAGGGTAGTACTCGCTCTTAAAGGCGATGAGGCTCCACCATCTTACCAGGTGGCACAGTGGTAGTAGCTGCAAGGGAGATGCATGCAGGATCTATGATGTGGGTCAGACAATCAGGGGTATCCTCTAGATCTACTGAGCGTGAGAGTGCATCGGCACGGAGATTCTTTGCAGCCGGGCTGTAGCGCAACTCATTGAACCTCGTAAAGAAGAGGGCCCAGCAGGCCTGACATGCATTCAGTAGCTGGGCTTCTTTCAGGTGTTCTAGATTCTTGTGGTCTGTGTAGATGGTAAACATGTGCTGAGCCCCTTCAAGCCAGGGGCGCCTCACCTGGAGGGTCAGCTTCACGGCCAGGCGTTCGTTGTCCCCAATTGTATAGTTGCATTCTGCGGGTGAGAACTTGTGGGAGTAAAAGGAGCATGGGACTAGGGCTACCTTCGTGGAGTACTGCTGAGGACTGCCCTCACACCAATGGCAGTTGCGTCAACCTCAACGATGAAGGGGCAGTTTGGGTCCGGATGGCCGAGACAGGGGCCAGTATTGAAGGCCTCCTTAAGGGCCTGGAATGCAGACTGGGCTTTGGGACTTTACTCCCGAAGGTTACGTCCTTTCCTAGTCATGGCGGTGAGTGGAGCGGCTAGTGTGGAGTAGTCTGCGATAAAGCGATGGTAATAGTTTGTGAATCCAAAGAACCTTTGTAGGGCCCAAAGACCAACAGGCTGGAGACAATCGCGAATACCTTGTAGTTTGTCTGGGTCCATGGTGAATCCCTGGCTGGAGATGATGTAGCCCAGGAGTGGGAGACTAGATGGTTCAAAAAGGCATTTCTCATGTTTGGCATAGAGATGGTGGACCTTAAGACGCTGGAGGACAGTCCGGACATGAGAACGATGGGATTCCAAGTCTTTAGAGAAGATCAAGATATCATCCAAATAGACTACGACAAAGGAGTATACAAGGTCTTGGAAGATCTCATTCATCATTTTCTGGAAGATGGCAGGGGCAATATATAGCCCAAAGGGCATCACTACTGTACTCATAGTATCCATCTTGCATATTGAATGCTGTCTTCCAGATGTCTTCGGGTTGAATGCGGACCAAAGTATAGGCCCCACACAGGTCAACTTGGTAAAAATCTGGGCCCCCTGGAGCCGATCGAATAGCTCACTGATGAGTGAAAGTGGGTGTCGGTCTTTGTGGGTGATGGTGTTCAGGCTGCGGTAGTCAATACATGACCTTACGTTACCATCCTTCTTCTTTACAAAAAAAAATCCAGCACCTGCGGGGGACGTGGAGAGCCTGATGAATCCTTTGGCCAGGTTTTCATTGATGTAAGCTGACATGGCCTGGGTCTCTGGAAGTGAGAGTGGGTAAGTTCTCCCTTTGGGAGGTGTGGTACTGGATAACAGCTCGATTGGGCAGTTAAACTTCTGGAGAGGTGGTAAGATGTTGGCTTGTTGCTTTGAGAAGACATCTTGGAAGTTAGCGTAGGGTGTAGGTAGTCCAGGAAGGGTCATGGATGTTAGCACAGGTACAGACAGGGACACCTGCCGTAAGCAGTGTGTCTGGCACCGAGGACCCCACTCAATGAATTTGAGCGACTCCCAGTCAAAGTGTGGGGAGTGTAGTTGTAGCCAGGGTAGAATGAGGATGATGGGGTATACTGACCATTTCAGGACCAAGAGTGAAATATCTTCATTGTGGAGAGTCCCTACAGTCAGCCGGATGGCTAGGGTGCGATGGGTGATGTGATCAGGTAAGGGTTCTCCATGGATGGAGACTATACACAGTGGAACCTCCAGAGGTTGAGTAGGAATCTGGAGTAATGTGACTAACTCTTCAAAAATAAAATTCCCACCGGCCCCAGTATCCACGAGGATGGTGGTGGAAAATGAATGTGCCTCCCTGAAAAAGGAGATGGGAAGCAGTAGTTGGGGGCCTGTAACTGTAGTGCCCAAGCTCAGAACCCCCACTGGACTTAGGCTCTGGAGTTTTCTGGGTGCACTGGACAGGTCTGGATATGGTGGCCTGGACCCCCACAGTAGAGGCAGAGACCAGACTTCCACCTTCGGAGGCCTTCCTCGGGAGTAAGATGACCGCAGTTGATCTGCATCGGTTCTTCCTTTGACGGGGAAACCACCGGTGGTGCCCTCGATTTGGGGCTAGCGGACCGAGGTAGTTCTGGGGCCGCTCATCGTATGGCCCTTACTTTCCAATGCCATTCCTGGAGGTGGTGGTCAATCCGCCCGACCAAGGAGATGACGCAGGAATCTCTCAGGCTGCCAGTTCGTCTTTTAGGGTGGACGACAGTCCTTTGAGATAAAGTGCCCACAGGCAGTCATCCTGTCATCCCAATTCCATTGCCAAGGTTTGTAACTCCACGATGTATTCTGTGAGGGAATGGGAACCCTGGCAGAGGTGTAGAAGATGGTGTCCGGCGACCGCCTGTCGGCCTGCGACATCAAAGGTGTGTTGGAACGTAGAAATGAAGGGGAGCTGCTGTAGTAAGGAATCAGAACGCTCCCAAAGTGGGGAGGCCCATGCAAGGGCCCTCCCCTCCAAACACGAGAGAATAAAAATGATCTTTGTTACTTTGTCTGGAAACAAGGAAGATTGTAGCGCAAACTGCATGAAACACTGGTTAATGAAGCCTCAGCAGAGACGAGGGTCCCCATTGAATTGGGGAGGAGCTGGGAGGGCCAGCGGTGCCCATGAGGGTGATGAACCAGAGGAAGCACAATTAAGAAGAGTCCCAGGGTTGGCCATGGAGGACTCTGCAAGTTGTTACCATAGTTTCTCGACCGAGGTGACCCATGCCTCGAGGTATTTCTGCTGCTCCCTGACACGTGCAGCCAGGCCCAGAATAGCCTGCAGGGCAGAGGACTCCACCAAGTCCATGGCCTTGGCAACTTTGGCCTGTCACAGGATTGGTATGGCCCTCTGAGGGATCCCAAAGTGCGCCTGCCACCAGGAGGCAGAGCACGCAAGGAGACAGAGGCAAGCTGGAGCTTCACCAATAATGACTCGGGGGCTCTGCGGGTTGAGCCCTTGGATTCCCGGGCTGCCTGGGCTTAGGTGGGCCTCTTGGAGTCTCCCGGAGAGATAGTGGATAGGTGTGCCCAAAAAGAGTAGAGGTGCACGGCTGATGGTGAACAGTTGAGCTAGACCAGAATAGAGAGTACCGGAGACCATGAATATGAGGCAGGAACTGAAGGTCCTCTGGGCAGGGTAGGCAGTGCCTAGTGGTCTAGGTCGAGGAAGGCCACTGACAGCGTCAAGGCAGATGGACCTGGTGGTCTCAGGAGCAGCAGAGTGTCCGAATGGAACGCAAGGGTTAAAGCCAGGGTATCCATCTGAGGATGGTCAGCCAAAGCAAAAGTCAGTTCCAGGTATCAGTCTGAGTGTGGTCAGGGCAAGAAAAGGTCAGTTCCAGGTATTGGTCCAAGCGTGGTCAGAGGCAAGCCGAGGTCAGTACGGTTATCATTCCAAGAGCAGTCAAAGGCAAGCCAAGGTCAGTTCTGGGTATCAGTCCGAGAAGGTACAACTTGGGTTGCAGAACGTGGAACAAAACTCAGGAACGAAGGAACACAGGAACAGGCACTGGAACACAGGAAGGACCATGGGAACACAGGAGCAATACAGGTACACCGGAACTTGAACAGGAACACAGGAACAGACGCAGGAACACAGGAGCAATGCAAGAGCACAGGAGCAACACATGAACACTGGAACGAGAACAGGAACACAGGAACAGGCACAGGAACATTGGATCAAGCACAGGAACTCAGGAATACTGGAACAAGCACAGGAATATGGGAACACTGGAACAATAGTTTATAGTTTATTGTTTTTCTAAACCGTCACATCAGCGGGGACCTTCACAACAGTGTACAATAATAATTTAACATAGAAATACAATAAATTGATAAAACAGAATAACAGCTAAAAATACTAAAAAGGTAAAGCACAAAAATAAATTAGCTGTTAAAAGACATCCTAATACAGTTACATTTTAAAACAAAAATTACCATAATATTCCTAAATAAATGTTAAAATAAATGAATAAACTTTCCAACATATCTTACAAAATTAAAAAATTCAACAATTAAAAATGATTTAAACATTAATTAAACAAGCCCATATGTTTCTAGTGCTCTAATTCGGTATAAGCGAGTTTAAAAAACCACGTTTTTAACTCTGTCTTAAATTTTTTCTTATCTGCCTGCAATCTTAATAAGGTAGGTAATGAGTTCCATACTTTTGTTCCTGCAATTGAAAGTATGTGTTATCTTACTTGGCTAAGCTTAGCAGATTTAATAGTTGGTACTGCAAGTAGGCCCTTTGAGGAGTGTACAAACGCATAGTTGTGTTCAGCCATTCTGTATGTTCTCCATAAATGATATTATAGATTAGACATGCAGTTTTGTATTTAATATGCTGGGATATCAGGAGCCAATGCAGTGAGATCAAAGTAGGTATGATATGGTCACATTTTCGTTGACCAGTTAAAATCCTTGCGGCCACATTCTGCAATATTTGCAGCGGTCTAAGTGTGGAAGCTGGAAGTCCTAAAAGCGGTGAATTGCAATAGTCTATATTCGTAAAAATCAAGGTTTGTAAAACCGTTCTAAAATCGTATTGCTCTAAAAAAGGTTTTAACTTTCTTAGAGTTAATAATTTAAAGTACCCATCTTTTAATTTATTGGAAATGTGTTACTTCATAGAGAACTCAGTATCTAATATAACTCCCAGATCTCTGGTAAAAAATGAAGGTGTGATCTAAACATTATCATCTAATAACAGCTCAGGTAATACATCATGGTTACATTTTCGCTCGAATAACATTATTTCTGTCTTATCCATGTTTAAGATTAACCACAAATGATGTAACAATTTTTTTATGGCAATTATATAGACTTTAATGACCTCAAAGGTATGCTCTACAGATATCTCAATAGGGACTAAAAACTGAATGTCATCAGCATAAAGAAAAAACTTTAAACCTAATCCATTAAGAAAATGGAAGATTGGTAAGACATAAATATTGAACAGCATTGCAGACAAGGTAGAACCTTGGGGCACACTTGTATGAAGAGGAATTTTATTGGAAGTGGAATTTTTGATATTAACTTGAAAGGAACAGTTTGTTAAAAAGGATTTAAACCATTTTAATGGTATACCAGTAACTCCTAATTCTGATAAATGAGTAAGTAAAATCTCATGATCCACAGTGTCAAAAGCCGAGGAAAGATCTAAAAGCACTAAAAAGTAACTTTGACCCACGTTGAAACCTCTTAAAACATTATCCATAAGAGCAATTAAAAGTGTTTTGGTATTAAAATTTTTTCTAAAATCGAACTGGTTAGGCAGTAAAATATTGTTGGATTCTAAAAATGCATCAAGTTGATTTTGTAAAACTTTTTCTTAAACCTTTGCTAAAAAAGATAAGTTAGAAATAGGTCTAAAATTATTCAGTTGTGTATTATCCAATGTAGGCTATTTTAGAATTGGTTTTATCATAGCATTTTTCAGAATATCTGGAAGTATACCTTCCTTTATTGATAAATTAACAATGTCCCTTACTAAAGGTGCAATAACATCAGCAACTAATTTGAAAGAGGGGACTTGAATGGCAACCAACGGATGTTTCGTGGGATTCAATTTCTTAATGAGGGCTTCAATTTCTAAAGTAGAGGTTGGCTCAAAGGTACTCCATTGTATATCCACTTTTATGGGCAACCTAGCAACTTGTTCAGAGCTATGATTAATATTGGAGTTTAATGTATCAATTTTCTGTTTCAAGAAAAGAGCGATCTCATTACATTTCTGTTCTGGTAACCTCTGATCTACTGTTGTTGGATCCTTAGTGAGGTTTTTTACAATAGAAAAGAGTATTCTTGGATTATATAACAACTGCTCCATTTTTTTTTAATTCTTTTTTTGCATATTCAATCTTTTTTTTATAACAATGTAAAGATGTCCTAAAATCTCCTAGCAACTGTATTGTTTATTTCTTCTCCACTTTAATTCAAGTCTTTTTAAGATTTGTTTTTGCTTTTTTAATTCTGAATTGTACCATGGATTCGTATTTCAATTTTGAAACGCAGGAACAAGGACGGAAACTAGCTCACACAAGTGTGACAACCCATTTGCCAAGGAGAGCAATGGAGGGCTGAGCCCTGCCTTTTATGCAGAGCTCACATGACATCATCGCTGGGCACCATGGAGTGGTTTCCTGCCGTGGCACCTTTAAAGGTTGGCCCTTTGCTCGTGCACACACCTAGTGGCTGAGGGATGCGGACTACTGGAGCAGGAGGGAGCTGGGTCTGGAGTTGAGGAGGCCGAGGAGCTAGGAGCCTGAGGGCGCAGACGGCTAGCTATGACCATGGGAGAGAAAATGGGAAGCAGTCGAGACTGGGTCTAGAGGGTTAGCAGGGCCGGTCGCAGCCCTAGCATGGCCAGGACACACATCAGGTAGGACCACACCTTGAGTACTGTGTACAATTCTGGTCCCCATATCTCAAATAAGATATAGTTGCACTGGAGAAGGTTCAGAGAAGGGCAAGCAAAATGACAAAGGGGATGGAACAGCTCCCCTATGAGGAAAGGCTAAAGAGGATAGGGCTGTTCAGCTTGGAGAAGAGACTGCTGAGGGGTGATATGATATGTTCTTATTTTCTTGCCTGAAGCACCTTCAATTTCATGGGTGCTCCATGGTGTTTGGCAGCAAACACCAGCCAAGTTCAGCACCCAAAAACGTCCTTTACCTTTTGAGATTCTCTGAAACTTATACAGAATCCCTACTCTCAAATAGATTCTTTATTTCCTTCCAGTTTTCAAAAAGCAGGAGCAAACCTCAGCTGCACATAATCTATGATTGCTGCCTTTTCTAATGAGGGTAGCAGATCCATTATACCAGAAAGAGATTGCACAAACCTTGATCTGGTGGCATTATTTCCAATTATCACTGCAGCATAGCACAACCGATAGGGGATTGCACCAGCTCAGTAACAAACTACAGTGTAATGAAAACACCTCTGTGTCAAGATAGTATAGAATCTATTTGGGGAGATTAAAGAAGACCCAGAAGAAGCTGTCCTTTTTGGTGGAATCACAATTATTTTTATAAGGGTTCTTATTTCACATTTTGCTGCTTTTTTATATTTGTACTTACAATTAACTAAAATAAAACAAAACAAAAATATTGCAAAAAATTAAGTTTTATAGCAATACAAAAACAAATGATCTAAAAAATATTTCTTCACACAAGTAATAGAATTTAAGAAACTCATCATGGGATAAAATTGCCTAATGTGGAAGCTTTTAAAGGAGTGAACCTTAATTAAACCAGACAGAATGGAGGTTAGAGATTTAATTAAACTCTTTCCTGCAGCTATAATTTAATATTACTTACTTAATACAGAGGCGATAAGAAAGGTTCAGAAAAATTACACAATAAAATTGAAAATCACCTGAATTTGAAGTTAAAAAAAAAAGGGCTAGATTTATCATTCCCCACAGAATGATGAGCTGAGGCGATAAAGGGGTGGGGAGGTGAGAAAAGGGTTGGGAAGGTGCTAGTGTGTATCTGGAAGCATCACGGCAGTGTGGTTTCACCTGCCACAGTGCGGCCGTGCCGCATATTATCGCCCCATAGCACCATGCAAAAAGGCGTTGTTATTTCCCACGCTACTACCTGCAATAATGTCCAAGACATTATCACCAGCAGCACTGTCACCACCCAATTTCCATAACCCCCCCAAACTCCTTTAACTCCAACCCCTTTCCCTAATTTAAATTTTAATGCCGTGAAAATCAAATTATTGCATGTGTTAGAGCATTATCACGGGTGATAATGTCCTAAGGCATGCAATAATTGGCCATGGCATCTTGGTCAATGATTCCAAAGCAGTAGTTTATTGAAAAAAAGGAAATTTGCATTTGAAATATTTAATTGGAATGCATATACATAACTTAAAATAGAGAAGCGTAAGCATCTGAACTACAAGGAAGCAGAACATAAGAACATAAGAAATTGCCATGCTGGGACAGACCAAGGGTCCATCAAGCCCAGCATCCTGTTTCCAACAGAGGCCAAAAACCAGGCCACAAAAAGCTGACAATTACCCAAACACTAAGAAGAACCCATGCTACTGATGCAATTAATAGCAGTGGCTATTCCCTAAGTATAATTGATTAATAGCCATTAATGGACTTCTCCTCCAAGAACTTATCCAAACCTTTTTTGAACCCAGCTACACTAACTGCACTAATTACCTTCTCTGGCAACAAATTCCAGAGCTTTATTGTGCGTTGAGTGAAAAAGAATTTTCTCCGATTAGTCTTAAATGTGTTACTTGCTAACTTCATGGAATGCCCCCTAGTCCTTCTATTATTTGAAAGTGTAAATAACCGAGTCACATCTACTCGTTCAAGACCTCTCATGATTTTAAAGACCTCCATCATATCCTCCCTCAGCCGTCTCTTCTCCAAGCTGAACAGCCCTAACCTCTTCAGCCTTTCCTCATAGGGGAGCTGTTGCATCCCCTTTGTCATTTTGGTGGCCCTTCTCTGTACCTTCTCCATCGCAATTATATCTTTTTTGAGATGCGGCGACCAGAATTGTACACAGTATTCAAGGTGCGGTCTCACCATGGAGCGATACAGAGGCATGATGACATTTTCCGTTCTATTAACCATTCCCTTCCTAATAATTCCTAACATTCTATTTGCTTTTTTGACTGCTGCAGCACACTGAGCCGACGATTTTAAAGTATTATCCACTATGATGCCTAGATCTTTTTCCTGGATGGTAGCTCCTAATATGGAACCTAACATCGTGTAACTACAGCAAGGGTTATTTTTCCCTATGTGCAACACCTTACACTTGTCCACATTAAATTTCATCTGCCATTTGGATGCCCAATCTTCCAGTCTTGCAAGGTCCTCCTGTAATGTATCACAGTCTGCCTGTGATTTAACTACTCTGAATAATTTTGTATCATCAGCAAATTTGATAACCTCACTCGTTGTATTCCTTTCCAGATCATTTATATATATATATTGAAAAGCACCGGTCCCAATACAGATCCCTAAGGTACTCTCCACTGTTTTCCCTTTTCCACTGAGAATATTGACCATTTAATCCTACTCTCTGTTTCCTGTCTTTTAACCAGTTTGTAATCCACGAAAGGACATCGCCTCCTGTCCCATGACTTTTTAGTTTTCGTAGAAGCCTCTCATGAGGGACTTTGTCAAACGCCTTCTGAAAATACAAATACACTACATCTCCCGGTTCACCTTTATCCACATGTTTATTAACCCCTTCAAAAAAATGAAGCAGTTTTGTTAGGCAAGACTTCCCTTGGGTAAATCCATGTTGACTGTGTCCCATTAAATCATGTCTTTCTATAGGCTCTACAATTTTGATCTTGAGAATAGTTTCCACTATTTTTCCCGGCACTGAAGTCAGGCTCACTGGTCTATAATTACCCGGATCGCCCCTGGAGCCTTTTTTAAATATTGGGGTTACAGTGACCACCTTCCAGTCTTCAGGTACAATGGATGATTTTAATGATAGGTTACAAATTTTAACTAATAGATCAGAAATTTCATTTTTTAGTTCCTTCAGAACCCTAGGATGCATACCATTCAGTCCAGGTGATTTGCTACTCTTTAGTTTGTCAATCTGGCCTACTACATCTTCCAGGTTCACAGTGATTTTGTTCAGTTCGTCTGAGTCATCACCCCTGAAAACCATCTCCAGAACTGGTATCTCCCCAACATCCTCATTAGTAAACACGGAGGCAAAGAATTCATTTAGTCTTTCTGCAATGGCCTTATCTTCCCTAAGAGGCCCTTTAACCCCTCTGTCATCTAATGGTCCAACCGACTCCCTCACAGGTTTCTTGCTTTGGAACAAGTTAAAACGATTTCAGAGACATGAGAAGGAATTACCTGTTGTTGTTGATCCAGCTGTAGTAGTTGGTCCTATGAAAATAACACATATTTAAGTTAGAATTGATAAGAAAGGTTCAGAAAAATTACACAATATAATTAAAAATAACCTGAATTTGAAGTTTAAAAAAAGGGCTAGATTCATCATT